>NC_092174.1:39366809-39381809 GCF_045791955.1 Oncorhynchus clarkii lewisi
TGTGTGCAACCGTGGAAAAGTTGGTTTGACTTTGGATAGCTTATCTCTGGGGCTAGTTAGGGACCGTCAATAAATTACACAATGTAAATGGGACAATATTTTCATGTTGCACACATTTTAGTTGTCTTATTAAATTATTTCAATATTTGTCAATTCATTTCTACAATTTATAGTTGGTTTGAGGTTTTTAAGTCAATGAAAGTCAGACATATTGACATTTTAAAATATTGTCCCCATGACCATTGTGTCATTTATTTGCCCCATAGGGATATCAGATGTCAAACCAAATTGACCATATGAATTACAATTGGATCTCGTGCAGCTGCTCTGAATTGATTACTTGGGTGCTGCTAGCTGTGGACATGTGGGCAGGCTTGAAATAAACCCAGCCCGAGGAAAACTGTTACAGTACCCATCTTTCCGTGACATACTTTTTCCCTCTAAATATTTGGCAAATCTCAGTTTTGGCGAGAATTACTTTATGACCAAAAATGATCCTATTTACACTTTGTAGTCCATGTTGACAGTAGAATAGATGTTTCTGAATCATATCGATGCCACGTAGGCCGTGTTCAAATGGAGAAGTTGCTCTTAAATGAAAATGTACTTGACATTTCCCAGGAGGCACCGGATTCCACAAACTGGCTCAGTGTCAGAACTGTAATCTCCTTTATAGATCACCTTTAGACCGGAAATATAACTGGCAGAACAGATAACATTTAGGAAATACAGTCAGGTATTTCATTCAAAGACACGTCACAGCACTGCACTACCCACAATGCACCTTTTAAAGGCTATTTCCCTGACGTTCACGTTCAAGATAAACGCTGAGGCGGACGGCTCAAGCACCTTTAAAAGGCTCATTGTTGATAGTCAGTGTACAGACTTGTGTTAATTTGATACAAACAGCAGAGGCTGCTGAGGGGAGGACGGCTCATAATAATGTTTGGAATGGAGTATGATGTCTGGAATGGAGTATGATGTCTGGAATGGAGTATGATGTCTGGAATGGAGTATGATGTCTGGAATGGAGTATAATGTCTGGAATGGAGTATGATGTCTGGAATGGAGTATAATGTCTGGAATGGAGTATGATGTCTGGAATGGAGTATGATGTCTGGAATGGAGTATGATGTCTGGAATGGAGTATGATGTCTGGAATGGAGTATGATGTCTGGAATGGAGTATGATGTCTGGAATGGAGTATAATGTCTGGAATGGAGTATGATGTCTGGAATGGAGTATAATGTCTGGAATGGAGTATGATGTCTGGAATGGAGTGTAATGTCTGGAATGGAGTATGATGTCTGGAATGGAGTATAATGTCTGGAATGGAGTATGATGTCTGGAATGGAGTATAATGTCTGGAATGGAGTATGATGTCTGGAATGGAGTATAATGTCTGGAATGGAGTATGATGTCTGGAATGGAGTATGATGTCTGGAATGGAGTATAATGTCTGGAATGGAGTATGATGTCTGGAATGGAGTATAATGTCTGGAATGGAGTATGATGTCTGGAATGGAGTATAATGTCTGGAATGGAGTATGATGTCTGGAATGGAGTATGATGTCTGGAATGGAGTGTAATGTCTGGAATGGAGTGTAATGTCTGGAATGGAGTGTAATGTCTGGAATGGAGTGTAATGTCTGGAATGGAGTATGATGTCTGGAATGGAGTATGATGTCTGGAATGGAGTATGATGTCTGGAATGGAGTATGATGTCTGGAATGGAGTGTAATGTCTGGAATGGAGTATGATGTCTGGAATGGAGTATAATGTCTGGAATGAAGTATGATGTCTGGAATGGAGTATGATGTCTGGAATGGAGTATGATGTCTGGAATGGAGTATAATGTCTGGAATGGAGTATGATGTCTGGAATGGAGTATGATGTCTGGAATGGAGTATAATGTCTGGAATGGAGTATGATGTCTGGAATGGAGTATGATGTCTGGAATGGAGTATGATGTCTGGAATGGAGTGTAATGTCTGGAATGGAGTGTAATGTCTGGAATGGAGTATGATGTCTGGAATGGAGTGTAATGTCTGGAATGGAGTGTAATGTCTGGAATGGAGTGTAATGTCTGGAATGGAGTGTAATGTCTGGAATGGAGTATGATGTCTGGCATGGAGTGTAATGTCTGGAATGGAGTGTAATGTCTGGAATGGAGTATGATGTCTGGAATGGAGTGTAATGTCTGGAATGGAGTGTAATGTCTGGAATGGAGTATGATGTCTGGAATGGAGTGTAATGTCTGGAATGGAGTGTAATGTCTGGAATGGAGTATGATGTCTGGAATGGAGTGTAATGTCTGGAATGGAGTGTAATGTCTGGAATGGAGTATGATGTCTGGAATGGAGTGTAATGTCTGGAATGGAGTGTAATGTCTGGAATGGAGTATAATGTCTGGAATGGAGTGTAATGTCTGGAATGGAGTATAATGTCTGGAATGGAGTATGATGTCTGGAATGGAGTATGATGTCTGGAATGGAGTATGATGTCTGGAATGGAGTGTAATGTCTGGAATGGAGTGTAATGTCTGGAATGGAGTATGATGTCTGGAATGGAGTATAATGTCTGGAATGGAGTATAATGTCTGGAATGGAGTATAATGTCTGGAATTGAGTGTAATGTCTGGAATGGAGTATAATGTCTGGAATGGAGTATGATGTCTGGAATGGAGTATGATGTCTGGAATGGAGTGTAATGTCTGGAATGGAGTATGATGTCTGGAATGGAGTATAATGTCTGGAATGGAGTGTGATGTCTGGAATGGAGTATGATGTCTGGAATGGAGTATGATGTCTGGAATGGAGTATGATGTCTGGAATGGAGTATGATGTCTGGAATGGAGTATGATGTCTGGAATGGAGTATAATGTCTGGAATGGAGTATGATGTCTGGAATGGAGTATGATGTCTGGAATGGAGTATAATGTCTGGAATGGAGTATAATGTCTGGAATGGAGTATAATGTCTGGAATGGAGTGTAATGTCTGGAATGGAGTATGATGTCTGGAATGGAGTATAATGTCTGGAATGGAGTATAATGTCTGGAATGGAGTATAATGTCTGGAATGGAGTATGATGTCTGGAATGGAGTATAATGTCTGGAATGGAGTATAATGTCTGGAATGGAGTATAATGTCTGGAATGGAGTATGATGTCTGGAATGGAGTATAATGTCTGGAATGGAGTATGATGTCTGGAATGGAGTATAATGTCTGGAATGGAGTGAATGGCTGGAATGGAGTATAATGTCTGGAATGGAGTGTAATGTCTGGAATGGAGTATAATGTCTGGAATGGAGTATGATGTCTGGAATGGAGTATAATGTCTGGAATGGAGTATGATGTCTGGAATGGAGTATAATGTCTGGAATGGAGTATGATGTCTGGAATGGAGTATAATGTCTGGAATGGAGTATGATGTCTGGAATGGAGTATAATGTCTGGAATGGAGTGAATGGCTGGAATGGAGTATAATGTCTGGAATGGAGTATAATGTCTGGAATGGAGTATGATGTCTGGAATGGAGTATAATGTCTGGAATGGAGTATAATGTCTGGAATGGAGTATGATGTCTGGAATGGAGTATGATGTCTGGAATGGAGTGTAATGTCTGGAATGGAGTATGATGTCTGGAATGGAGTGAATGGTAACAAAACACATACCATTCCATTTACTCCACTCCGGACTTTATTATGAACTGTCTTCCCTTCAGCAGCCTCTACTGGATACAACCATATATATCTACTAACAACAAGCATCAATACATTAACTATTGTCTCCGGACTCCCACTAGGAACTAAAAGGCAACCAAACAATACAGTTGAGGAATTAAACGGTTTTATACTTACATTAAAATAAAATTAAAAAAGTTCAGCCCATCTCAGAAATGCTTTCTTGTATTTTATTGTGATGGGAAATAGTAAAAAAAATGGAACAAAAAAAACAAAATAAAACTATAAAAACAGAGTGGATTAAACGGGAAATGTAGAAAACAAATTGTAACCTCTGACATATAACAGTACAACGTAACAAATTGGCACAAAACAGAACGACAAAGGGCATGAGAATCTAATTTTGGCTTTGAAAGAAAAAAAAAAGGAGTTAACGTACATCTTCATAACGAGATCAATCCTTCATTACAACAGCAAGGACTCATGCGTTTTAGTCACACAGTTAGTTTTCAGTAGCTTCATATCACAGTAAGAACAGGTCAGTCTAACCAGCGAGCCTGATGATGGATGAAACGCTTTCCGTTTCTCTCTCCATTTATTTATTCTTCTTTTCATGTTAATACCTTTTTCAAAACAAACTTCATCGCCCCCAGAGCGCCGCTTCCTACTCTGGATTCAATGACCTTCAAATCATTTTTCATACTAAAATATATTATTGTATCAATTCACACTACACTATTGTACACTACAATGTGTGTAATAAATAAGCATAAAGAAATAGAAAGATAAGACACGTAAATATAAAAAGTCCTCTAAAAACTAAACAGGTACGCTCTCCTCATGGAAAAGGTTTCTAATACTGCCATGGTTGAAAACATACACAGGACACACACATATAGAAAAACTAAAAACTAAAAAAACAAACTGAAAATAATTCTGTAACACTGTAAAGGTCAAATCAACTGAAACACTTCATAAAACACAGGGACCACGTTCACTAACGTTTGTTACCTGAAGTGCGGGTTAGCTTGCCACCATTTTGTAAAACAAGTGCACTCATCTAATAATGTCTGACGCTCGAATACAGGAAAATCCCCTTAAATATTGTAAAAAACCTTTCGTATTCGTCCTATTCTCTCTTTGTTCCTCTTTGTTCACGCACACACGAAGGAGTCCTTATTCATGCTATCGTCTTGTATTCCCTACTGTACTACTTTTAACCAGAGCCCTATAGTGCACTATAAAGGGAATACTGAAGGGTGCCATTTGGGACGAAACCCAACTAAACAAGTGAAAATGAGTCCAACCAAGTAAACAAACATTAATCAATATGGGCCTGAAGCAGAAAATACATACTGACTACATCCGCTGGGGTACAAAGAACACGGTTCAATGGCACTTACAGCACACAGGTCTGGTCTTGCATAAGGCTGGAGATATTGGGGTGGGGTAGAGCACATATCTCCACCCCTCCTGCTTCATATGACCCTATGACACTGATTAAAAACCAACCAAACCAACTGATAACTAGGGTTCACGTCCCAATAATCTCTCCATTCTCTAAAAGTGTGCACGTGATAACTTCCCTTCAAGGACTTTGAAAGGAAATGACTGGTGTAAGAAATATTGTGTAAAATTCTATAGTCTAGCGAGCCCATGTCTCCACCAATCCAATGCTTTTAGATTCATGGGGATCAGTGAACAAGTTCACCCTTCAGGAGGAAGGATAGATTATTGGGACACAAACAAGGACAAGCAGAATGCTGGCTTTGAGATTGTTTTCACTACTTTTCCCTGATAGGACAGTTTGGTTATGATGTCCGACAGATATCACATCAAACCCCTCCCACCCCCCACCCCCACATAGCCTGGTCCCAGATCTGTTTGTGCTCTTGCCAACTCCACTGCTGTCCTTGTCAAGCCAAACATGACAGTGAGTGATGAGGAGTTGGCATGATAGCACTAACATACTGGAACTCAGGCTAACCCTTCCCACCCATACCAGGCTAACCCCTCCCACCCATACCAGGCTAACCCCTCCCACCCATACCAGGCTAACCCCTCCCACCCATAGCCCCAGAATCCTCTTTTCTTCTTAATGTTAACAAACCAACTGAAAACAAAATGCTATGCTAACGTTAGCTAACATGAAGAGGATGTACAGCTGGTGTGGACATAATAATACTGAAGGGTGGACAACACATCATGAGGCATGTCGTATCCATAGATAAACCAGGATTACTGTAGTGCAGTTTTTTGTTTGTTTTTGTTTTACAACTCAATAAAATACTGATTTTAGCAAACATCATCATTGGCAATAAAAATGTATAGAAATGTTTCTTCAACTGTACAGGTTAAAAGGTTAAAACAAGAGTGGCAAAATTAGTCAAAAATAACACTGACAAACATAAATGACCTGGGATCAGATGTCTCACTCTCAGTAACAAAATAATTGAAAGGTCAGCTGTAACTTTTATACAAAAATGTATAATACGTCTATAAACAAGGTAACACCGATATTATTTTCAGGAGAAAAAGTCCCTTCTTTTTAGTCTATCTCAGGCACACCTGGGTTTCAACACAGTAGAGGACCGACACACCTCTTTTGTTTTATTTTGATGACAACACAAGATTTTCCTCTCCTGCTACTTGACACCTAGGATTTCCATTTTTTTGGTTGTCAGAGAATGTATTTTCTTCATTCACCGTTCATCTTGTCTTCCTCTGTTTCTCTCTGTCCAGTTTCCAACCCCTCCACCGGGATGTCCTCCTTGTCCACATGCGGTTCTTTGTCCTCCGTTTCCATAGCTTCCTCTGTTACAAAGGTTTCCTTCTCTGCCACTCCTTCCTCCTCCTCTTCCTCCTCTACACCTCCCATCACCTGTACCGCCATCACCTCCTCTTCCTCACACACATCCTCCTGCTGTAGGGACTCTTCTTTACAAATCTCCTCCTCTTCTCTCATCCCTTCCTCTTCCTCCTCCTGGAGTGCCTCCTCCTCTCTCATCCCTTCCTTTTCCTCCACCTCCTCCTGGTGTGCCTCCTCCTCTCTACTCCCTTCCTCTTCCTCCTCCTGGTGTGCCTCCTCCTCTCTCCTCCCTTCCTCTTCCTCCACCTCCTCCTGGTGTGCCTCCTCCTCTCTTCTCCCTTCCTCTTCCTCCTCCTGGTGTGCCTCCTCCTCTCTACTCCCTTCCTCTTCCTCCTCCTGGTGTGCCTCCTCCTCTCTACTCCCTTCCTCCTCCTGGTGTGCCTCCTCCTCTCTCCTCCCTTCCTCTTCCTCCACCTCCTCCTGGTGTGCCGACTCCTCTCTCATCCCTTCCTCTTCCTCCACCTCCTCCTGGTGTGCCGACTCCTCTCTACTCCCTTCCTCTTCCTCCTCCTGGTGTGCCTCCTCCTCTCTACTCCCTTCCTCTTCCTCCTCCTGGTGTGCCTCCTCCTCTCTACTCCCTTCCTCTTCCTCCACCTCCTCCTGGTGTGCCTCCTCTTCTCTCATCCCTTCCTCTTCCTGCTCTTCTTCACACACCTGCTTCTGCTGTACCTCCTCCTCTCTACTCTCTTCCTTCTGCTCCTCTTCCTCTTTGCTCCCTTCCTTCTCCACCTCTTCCCCTCGGCTCTCTTCCTCCTCTTCCTCTCTGATCTCTTCCTCCTCCTCCTCTCTGATCTCTTCCTCCTCCTCCTCTTCCTCTCTGCTCCCTTCCTCCTCCTCTTGCCTCTCCTCCTCAAACTCCTCCACCTCGTAGATCTCACTCTCCTCGTCATCCTCACCCACTTGCACCACCCGTATGTCGTCCATGCTCATGGCCGCCATGCCCTCCTCTTCTTCCAGCTCCTCCTCACTCTCCCTCTCGTCTGAGTCCAGTTGGGAAGGTGGGGAGGTGGGTCGGCTGTCTGACTGCTGCTCTTCTGTTTGAGGACTCCTTTCGGGGCTCATCCCGAGCTGACGTCCCCCCTGCCGCCCTCCCTGGGGCTCCTTCTTGCAGTAGGAGTATCGGTGATTCATGTGCTGGCTGTAGGAGCCAGAGTGGGAGAAACACTTGCCACATTTGTCACAGCGGTAGGGCTTCTCTCCGGAGTGCAGTCGCGTGTGTTCTATCAAGTGGTGCTTGTGTTTGAAGGCTTTGTCGCAGATGCCGCACTCATGTGGCCGTTTTCCTAAAAACAGAAACACACGAGGGTTCAGTGTTTCAATCTATTTCAAACTCATCCAGAAATTACAACAGAAATCGATCTGAAACCCATTACTCTTGATTTGCACTGTTAGTGTGTGAACTGCTTTTACCATTACATTAGTTCTGCACCAAGGCAGCCTGCCTGGCTGGCATCACTTCCTACAATCTACATTACACTGACCTGCCTGCAGCCTGCCTGGCTGGCATCACTTCCTACAATCTACATTACACTGACCTGCCTGCAGCCTGCCTGCATGGCATCACTTCCTACAATCTACATTACACTGACCTGCCTGCAGCCTGCCTGGCATCACTTCCTACAATCTACATTACACTGACCTGCCTGCAGCCTGCCTGGCTGGCATCACTTCCTACAATCTACATTACACTGACCTGCCTGCAGCCTGCCTGGCTGGCATCACTTCCTACAATCTACATTACACTGACCTGCCTGCAGCCTGCCTGGCTGGCATCACTTCCTACAATCTACATTACACTGACCTGCCTGCAGCCTGCCTGGCATCACTTCCTACAATCTACATTTCACTGACCTGCCTGCAGCCTGCCTGCCTGGCATCACTTCCTACAATCTACATTTCACTGACCTGCCTGCAGCCTGCCTGCCTGGCATCACTTCCTACAATCTACATTACACTGACCTGCCTGCAGCCTGCCTGGCTGGCATCACTTCCTACAATCTACATTACACTGACCTGCCTGCAGCCTGCCTGGCATCACTTCCTACAATCTACATTTCACTGACCTGCCTGCAGCCTGCCTGCCTGGCATCACTTCCTACAATCTACATTACACTGACCTGCCTGCAGCCTGCCTGGCTGGCATCACTTCCTACAATCTACATTACACTGACCTGCCTGCAGCCTGCCTGCCTGGCATCACTTCCTACAATCTACATTTCACTGACCTGCCTGCAGCCTGCCTGGCTGGCATCACTTCCTACAATCTACATTACACTGACCTGCCTGCAGCCAGCCTGGCTGGCATCACTTCCTACAATCTACATTACACTGACCTGCCTGCAGCCTGCCTGCCTGGCATCACTTCCTACAATCTACATTACACTGACCTGCCTGCAGCCTGCCTGGCTGGCATCACTTCCTACAATCTACATTACACTGACCAGGCTGCAGACTTCCTAACTGTGAAACCAACTGCACTTGTTATGAAAACAATATCATAACAAAAACTCTCACAAATACGTAAAACACTCCAAAGAATTCCCCTAAAATGATTCTAGCAGGTCTGTTGCAATGGTAAAATATTTCAGTAAAATAAACAAACATAATTTGTGGAGATGGATATCAAACTAGCTGCCTGATGCTGATACGTTCTTCTGGACCTGGGTCTCGTTGAACCCAGGAAGGAGGGATGAGGGCGTTTCAATCCCAGAAGGCACCCTATTCCCTATATAGTGACCTACTTTTGACCAGTGCCCTATGGCACCCTATTCCCTACATAGTGCACTACTTTAGACCATTGCCCTATGGGCCCTCATAAAAAGTAGTTCACTATAAAGGGAAAAGGGTGCCATTTAGGACATAATCCAGGTTGGTTTAAGAGGACATTAGGCGGTTTAAGAGGACATTAGGCGGTTTAAGAGGGCGATATTCGGCTGTTATACCAAATTCAGGGAAGAAGCTGCCTGGGTTCTCCATAACGAAAGCAGTAGGCAGATACAAACTATAGGGTTCTATTCAAAGTCATTTCCGATTGAGCCAACATATTCAGCATTTACCTCAAGGGTCGGCAACAGACGGCCCGTGGACCAAAACTGGCAGGCAAAGTTTTTTGTGTGCCCCCCAAAAAATAATCTATATTTAGTTTTTGGTAAAAAAATACAAGAATCCCCAGGAATTCAGCAAAAAAATGTGTTTCATTTAGAAAATCTGCTCACCAAGTATTCCAGAGAAGAAGAAAGAAAAGATGTGATCGTGTCTCAATGTAATCAAGATATTTAATGACTGTTATTTTCAAATACATTATGTTTCTGGTCTTAGTTGTGGTCAATTTGCACTGTACACATGATTATAATTATGTTCCAGCCCCCCAACTCTCCACTCTGACGAAAATGGTCCTGAGGTTGAATCTAGTTGCCTGCCCCTTGGTTTACCGTGAATGCAGTCTCCGCTAAACGCGGGAACATCGCTTTCTAATTTCAATCACGCTGTAACTATTTCCACGATACAGATTGAATAGAGCCCTTGGTCTTTTAAATGCCTGTCAATGTTATCCCCATTCATATCAATCAGGTGAAGTCATGTCTCATAGATGAGAAGGAGAGGTATAAAGCTGAGAGCAGCTCTCATTAAAAAGGAACACAAAAATAATTCCACCATACCCAGGGCTGTACGTATCAAGCATCTCAGAGTGGCAGTGCTGATCTAGGATCCTGTCCGCGGAATCGTATTTACTGTGATCTAAAAGGCAAAACTGATCCCAAATCAGCATTAACAACTATAGCCCCGTTTATACCTGGTTCTAACATGTCTCTTTTGTCCAGATCATGTCCACATTCTGATCGTGCCCATATCTTCAGACAGGTGTAGATGGTTAAAATACACACATTGTGAACATTGATCAGATCTTCCTGCCCACCCCTGGAGGTAGTCTGGATATATTACAAGTGTAGACGAATCTGGACAGTGAAACCATTTAAATCCTAATTATTCTGCCTACTAATCATTGACAGGTGCCACCATTGACTTATGGCATCAATATGTGGCTTAAAATAAATTAATATTTTTTTTGGAATACTTATTTTCCACCGTAATTTGCAAATAAATTCATTAAAATCCTACAATGTGATTTTCTGCATTTTTTTTCCTCATTTTGTCTGTCATAGTTGAAGTGTACCTATGATGAAAATTACAGGCCTCTCTCATCTTTTTAAGTGGGAGAACGTGCACAATTGGTGGCTGACTAAATACTTTTTTTGCCCCACTGTATGTCAGAAAATGTGATCTCAATCAGAATGTGTACAATATCAGGACAAAGGCTGGCTTTATGAGACACTTTATATATATACGGCCCCTGACCCAGGGGATCCTCAGACCGTGGCCACATTGTTTACCTGTGTGTTCGTATTTATGCCTGAGCAGGGAGCTGCTCTTCTGGAAGATCTTGTCACACAGGTCACAGGAGTACATCCCGCTCTGCAGCCGACGCATCTTCTTCAGCGGAGGGGAAGAGTCTGAGTTATCCTGCTCCTCTACCGTCGCCACACCCTCTGAGCTGCTGGCAGACTTCTCCTCCTGTCCGAGAAAAATACAGATTGTTTTTAGAATAACAATAATAATGATCATCGTGTTATTAGGAAGAAGAAGAAGAAGAATTCCAACAAAAACAATAGGTTACAACTAATAATCCTATTTATATTATATTATTTAAACACAGTGTTTCCAATGTCAAACGCCTTTACGTGAGGAGAGATCAGCTGTAAAAAGCCCAGAGGGAGTAACGTAGAGAGATCTCTCTGCCACACCCGGCAGACACTGACACGCCTTTCAGACAGACGCTACGCTGTGAGCCGCTCACATGGGTTTTAACATACAATGGAGGATTCATCCTGCTTACACACACACACACACACACACACACACACACACACACACACACACACACACACACACACACACACACACACACACACACACACACACACACACACACACACACACACAGTCAGAGTAAGGATGAGTCCCAAATGCCACCCTTTTCGGGATGTAGTGCACTACTTTAGACCAGAGCCCTGTCCCAAATGCCTCCCTTTTCCCTATGTAGTGCACTACTTTAGACCAGAGCCCTAAAGTAGTGCACCTATTGGATACCATTGGAAATACAGCCTGACTCCTGAGGGCTGGCTTAGTCAGGTTAGTCAGTAAAGCTGAAGCAGGAAAAATAGGGGAAACTCTACCTATCTCTTTACATTGTCTTGTCTCGCACATAATCATACATTCTGAATAGCTCTTTCCCAAACCAACCTGGCAGCCGTTGATTCTGACGGTCTTCTGGGCTCCGTCGGTCCCAGTGGTGCCGCTGCATGCTGTAGTGGTGTATGTGTAGGTGAGTTGGGGGATGAGGATGGTCCGTTTGGTGGTGCCGGTGGAGATGGCCCTGAGGCAGGGCACACCGCTGCCCTGGTTGGTGATGGCTACTAGCCGGGTGGTCATTATGTTCACCGGGCTGGGGATGGTCGTTTGGGGGGAGGAGGTGACGTAGATGGTGTTGGTGGTTCCCTGGAGTCCTGGGAGCTGGGCCTGGACTTTCTCCTTCAGGCAGGTGAGGTTGAGGGGCTGCTCCTGTGGAACATGGGGGACCTGGGGCTGTGACTGGGGCTGCTTAGGAAGGGACAGGTCCAGGGGAAGATCTTGAGCCTCGCGCTCAGAGTCGACCTCAGTCTTCACGATGACCAGGCCGCTGGAGGAGAGGTTTAGTGGTGAGGGGGCCGAGGCTGAGACAGAGGGGGACGTCGAGGCAGGGGAACTGTTAGGAGGTTGGGAAGATGATGTCTCCTGTGTTTGGGCTGAGGCATGCTGCTCCTCTATCTCTGTGCCGCTCTTCTCTTGGTCTAGCTGGGTCTCTGTGCTGGAATCTGAAAGTCCAGAGTCATCTGGAGAGGAACCAGGGGGTCCGACTGTGATCTGACCTGACCGCATTTTCTCAAACCACTTCTTGACCACGTCCACGGGCAGGCTGACATTGTCAGAGATCTTGGCCAGCTCTTCCTCGGTGGGCTCGGCGTTTAAGGCGAAGTAGGCCTTGAGGAGTGAGAGCAGATTCTTTAGAGGATGCTGGCCTGGTGTTATCCCTGCCTCGGCCAGGAGGGTGGCGATGGAGGGGTCGAAGGTGGCGCTGTCACCTCCCTCCCCATTGGCAGGTTTACAATGCTGGAGCATGTGCAGTGCATCCAAATCACCAGGACAGTTGTCACACAGTAGACACCTTGTCTTGCCTGTCTGGGCCTTTGGTGTCTCAGCTTCAGTCTCTGCCTCCTGCGTCTCCATCTCTGACTCGTGCTCCGAGTCGTCCGGCTCGGTCTTGTTGATGTGGAGGTCCTGGGGGAGTTTCTCTGTTACTTTGGAGGCGGGCTGTGTGTTTGTGGCGCTGGCGGTGTTGGTGTTGGTGGTGGGAGGGGGAGCCTCCTGCTTGAGGAGCTGAGGGGCGGTGGGCTGCTGGGCCGGGCTGGGCTCCAGGCTGTAGTTAATGATGATCTTGGTGGTACCGTCTTGGTCCACGAAGCCAGGCAGGCTGATGGCTGAGATTACCTGCTGGCCAGCCTGTGTCACAAACCCCTGCTTGGAGGTCACCAGCCCGTTGGCCGTCCCCAACACCTGACGCAGCACGTTTCCATCCAAGGCCACCTGGGATATAAGAGGACCACCATAGATATAAGTTGTTATCCTCATTTTGCATCATCACACTTTAAAACCTTACTGTTGACATGCTACGTTTAGGACCATATCAACTGTGAACTTTTTGAGTAAAGAGATCTTTTAAAATGCATTGTATACATATGTGTGGTTGAATTGTTTTCAATTGTTTTTTTTTTAAATTAAATAATTTAAGTAATTTTTTTCATTTCACTTCACAACAAAATAGGAAAAATGTCAAGGGGGGGGCGAATACTTTTGCAAGCCACTGTATGTTTTTTATACCAATTCTAAATCAAATCAAACCTTGAGCATGTTCTGCAGGTCGCTGAGGTTAATAGTGATAGGAGACATCAGACCCATGGCGGGCAGTACCACCGCCTGGACCATGCCCTGAGGCAGCGCCGTGCCCTGGGGTAGCGCCACGCCACCGTTAAACACCGTCCCGTTAGTCCCCACCGCCCCGTTAGGTGCCACCACCACCGGCTTGAACTCATAATCCACAGGTTCAGATTTAATCTGAGTGTGGGGGAGCTGCTCCTGCAGGGGCTTGCTGTCTGTCTTCTCCCCCCGGAGGAGCACTCGGACTGGGGCTGCGGCGGGGCCAGAGGGCTGGGTCTGGCTGGGGGTCTGGTTGGAGACCTTAATGACTGGGCTGGGGTTGCCGTTGACAGGCACCATGCCAACACACTTCTTACTGCTGATGTGGGAACTGTAGGACCCTGAGTGGGAAAACCTCTTCTTACAGTTGGGGCACTCGTATGGCTTCTCTCCTGCAAAGAAAGAGATGTATTAATCTAGGAAACAGCTGAACAGCTGAGGTTATGTTCCAAAGGGCATCCTATTACCTAGATATTGCACTACATTTGACCAGAGCACCCTGTCAGGATAGGGTGCTACTATTTGGGACTCAGGTGAACCTATCGTTAACAAACAGGCCGAGGTAATAATAGCAACAGAATGACGACACATTGGCCAGGAGCACAGATTCAATAATGATCATAATCAAGACTCTGAAATAACAGAGCTGCATATTAGAAACAAATCAAAGGAGAAATGGGTCAGTTCAGTACATCTGGACCCCCACTGTGAATATAGGTGAGTCACAGGGTCTGCATCCCAAATGGCACCCTATTCCCTATGTAGTACACTACTTTTGACCAGGACCCATGGTACCCTATTCCCTATGTAGTGCACTACTTTTGAACACGGCCCATGGTACCCTATTCCCTATGTAGTACACTACTTTTGATCACGGCCCATGGTACCCTATTCCCTATGTAGTGCACTACTTTTGAACACGGCCCATGGTACCCTATTCCCTATGTAGTGCACTACTTTTGACCAGGACCAATAGGGCTCAGGAATAGGGTGCTCTTTAGGATGCAGACACCATCCACTGGGGTCACACTGGTTGAATCAATGTTATTTCCACGTCATTTCAATGAAATTACTGTGGCTGGTGGGTATGAGTCATGATGCCGGGGTGTGTGTGTGTGTGTGTGTGTGTGTGTGTGTGTGTGTGTTGCCACGGCGACCGGTGCGATGCCAATTTGACTCACCGCTGTGGATGCGAAGATGCTCCTTCAGGTGGTGCTTATATTTAAAAGCCTTGGAACACTCAGTACACTTGAACTTCCTGTTCCCCCCTGTTGTTATTGTTGTGGTGGTGGTCTGGGGTACATGACGCTGGCAGACAGACAGGACAGACAGACAGCGGTGAGTGGATGGGATGTTTTGTAACGTCAGTATCCTGT
>NC_092174.1:39386809-39401809 GCF_045791955.1 Oncorhynchus clarkii lewisi
TACTCTGGCAATTTTAACATATGTTTCCCATGATAATAAAGCCCTTGAATTGAATTGAATTGAGAGACAGCGACAGAGAGAGAGAGACAGAGAGAGAGAGAGAGAGACAGAGAGAGAGAGAGACAGAGAGACAGAGAGAGAGAGAGAGACAGAGAGAGAGAGAGAGACAGAGAGAGAGAGAGAGAGACAGAGAGAGAGAGAGAGAGACAGAGAGAGAGAGAGAGACAGAGAGAGAGAGAGAGAGACAGAGAGAGGTCGACAAAACAATGTGTTTGAGTTCAAGAGAGAGGGCATATTGTAGTAAATGCAAAGCATGTGTTTTCTCTGTAGTTTTAATGAGATTTGGAGCCAGTAATGAGATCATTAAGATTGATTAAAAGGTGACACTAAAGAGGGATGTGACCTGAGGATGTGTGTGTGTGTGTGTGTGTGTGTGTGTGTGTGTGTGTGTGTGTGTGTGTGTGTGTGTGTGTGTGTGTGTGTGTGTGTGTGTGTGTGTGTGTGTGTGTGTGTGTGTGTGTGTGTGTGTGTGTGTGTGTGTACATGTTTTACTATACTTGTGAGTACCAGAAGTCATCACAAGAATAGTAAACCAACTAAAAAGTGAGGATATTTTGCCAGTCCTCACTTGTAAAAAGGCTATTTCAGGGGTTAGATTAAGGGTTAGGGTTAGAATTAGGGTTAGTGGTTAGGAGTTTAGGTTAGGGTTTTAAATGGGAATCAATTGTTGGTTCCCAAAAAGTATAATAAGACGTTGTGTGTGTGTGTGTGTGTGTGTGTGTGTGTGTGTGTGTGTGTGTGTGTGTGTGTGTGTGTGTGTGTGTGTGTGTGTGTGTGTGTGTGTGTGTGTGTGTGCGTGATGTGCGTGTGTGATGTGTGATGAGATGTGCGTGTGTGTCTGTGTTTTGTGATGTGTGGTGTGTGTGATGAGATGTGCGTGTTTGTGTGTGGTGGTGTGTGTGATGTGTGGTGTGTGTGATGTGTGGTGTGTGTGTTGTGATGTGTGGTGTGTATGATGTGTGTGTTGTGATGTGTGGTGTGTGTGTGTGTGTGTGTGGTGTGTGTGATGTGTGGTGTGTGTGTTGTGATGTGTGGTGTGTTGTGATGTGTGGTGTGTGTGATGTGTGTGTGTGTGTGTGTGTGTGTGTGTGTGTGGTGTGTGTGGTGTGTGTGTTGTGATGTGTGGTGTGTGTGGTGTGTGTGATGTGTGTGATATGTGTGTGTGTTTGACCTGAGGACATACTGTCTGGTACTGTCTTTGTTCTTCCTCCGTCACCACCCCTCCTCCACTTCCTCTAATTAACACCACATACTTCTCAATAGGCTCCCAAATGTGATAGAATCCAACCTATCGCCATGGATATCGTTAGGATGATTGACAGTCAATTACAGATACCTGTTCACAGCCTGAAGAGAACAGCTCTTATTGGTTTCCTCTGCCAGCTAGTGGAGCTGAAACCATCGCTACGACGACTGAACACTTCTGCAGACAGCGAAAGCATTTGCCACAGGGAATTAAGTATTTTAAACGGTGCCAGGACCTGTGCCAGCAGACCCCGCCACTTCCTGTTTAGAGAAACCCAGAAAGGGACCGGTGCAGACTGAGAGAACCATATCATTAAACTAGAATAGAATGAGTAGAATTAGAATCCCCATTCACCAGTCAAATTGCCATGGTCAGAGGTTCGGGCCGGTTCTACTCATTATATTTCTATGGGCTCTGCTGCTGAAGGCCCTCTCATAACAGGAGGGGAGGAGCCCAGGCTACAGGACTCCTGCTAACCCTCAAGTTTAACTCAACCATTTCACTTCCCATGACCTCATGCTTTACCAGCACTCCAAAACAGTCCTACCTCTCGCTCTACCTCTCTCTCTGCCTCTCTCTCTGCATCTCTCTCTCTACCTCTCTCTGCCTCTCTCTCTGCCTCTCGCTCTACCTCTCTCTCTGCCTCTCTCTGCCTCTCTCTCTGCCTCTCGCTCTGCCTCTCTCTCTACCTCTCTCTCTGCCTCTCTCTCTACCTCTCTCTCTGCCTCTCGCTCTGCCTCTCGCTCTGCCTCTCGCTCTACCTCTCTCTGCCTCTCTCTCTGCCTCTCTCTCTGCCTCTCTCTCTGCCTCTCTCTCTGCCTCTCTCTCTGCCTCTCTCTCTGCCTCTCTCTCTGCCTCTCGCTCTACCTCTCGCTCTGCCTCTCGCTCTACCTCTCGCTCTACCTCTCGCTCTACCTCTCTCTGCCTCTCTCTGCCTCTCTCTCTGCCTCTCTCTCTGCCTCTGCCTCTCTCTCTACCTCTCGCTGCCTCTGCCTCTCGCTCTGCCTCTCGCTCTGCCTCTACCTCTCTCCTCCTTTTAATTAGTGCTTTGATCTCTCTGTGACTCATCAGACTTTAGTAATTCCCATTGAAAGTCAGAGCCTCAATGGAACAGGCAGATGTTCAATATCAGTGAGGACTAAAAACAGGAAATCATCAGACCTGGATGGAAATACTATTGGCACCAATAGAATAGTTGAAAAGGCGAGAGCCCCACCCATCTGCCACTCCAGGCAGGCTAGAACAAACACTCAAAGTATTTCAAGCTGTATGCAGCAGGAGAGAAATGGGTTGAGAAAGAGATGGAGAGAGATCTGGATAGAGAGAGAGAGATCTGGATAGAGAGAGAGAGCGATAGAGAGAGAGATCTGGATAGAGAGAGATATCTGGATAGAGAGATAGATCTGGATAGAGAGAGAGATCTGAATAGAGAGAGAGATCTGAATAGAGAGAGAGATCTGGATAGAGAGAAAGAGATGGAGAGAGAGAGAGATCTGGATAGAGAGAGAGAGATCTGGATAGAGAGAGAGAGATCTGGATAGAGAGAGAGAGAGATCTGGATAGAGAGAGAGAGATCTGGATAGAGAGAGATCTGGATAGAGAGAGAGAGATCTGGATAGAGAGAGAGATCTGGATAGAGAGAGAGTTCTGGACAGAGAGAGAGAGATCTGGATAGAGGGAGAGAGATCTGGATAGAGAGAGAGGGATCTGGATAGAGAGAGAGAGATCTGGATAGAGAGAGAGAGAGAGATCTGGATAGAGAGAGAGAGAGATCTGGATAGAGAGAGAGAGAGATCTGGATAGAGAGAGATAGAGATCTGGATAGAGAGAGATAGAGATCTGGATAGAGAGAGATAGAGATCTGGATAGAGAGAGATAGAGATCTGGATAGAGAGAGAGAGAGATCTGGATAGAGAGAGAGAGAGATCTGGATAGAGAGAGAGAGATCTGGATAGAGAGAGAGAGATCTGGATAGAGAGAGAGAGATCTGGATAGAGAGAGAGAGCGATAGAGAGAGAGGGAGAGAGATCTGGATAGAGAGAGAGAGCAATAGAGAGAGAGAGAGGGAGAGAGAGAGAGCGATATAGAGAGAGAGGGAGAGAGAGAGATGGAGAGAGAGATCTGGATAGAGAGAGAGAGTGATAGAGAGAGAGAGAGATCTGGATAGAGAGAGAGAGCGATAGAGAGAGAGAGAGAGAGAGAGGGAGAGATCTGAATAGAGAGAGAGAGAGATCTGGATAGAGAGAGAGAGCGAGAGAGAGAGAGAGAGGGAGAGAGAGAGGGAAAGAGAGTGTGTGACTGTGTGTGTGTGCGTGCGTCTGGGCGTGTTAGTGATTTAACAGCTGCCTCCAGCTCCACTGACCTTTGACCTTAACTTCCTGTTTCTTAACATCAGGCCCCAAAGCAGCCTCCTGTCCAGGGCCCATATGGACCACAGACCAGGTCCGAGTAGTGCACTAGTGAATAGGGCGCTATTTGGAACACAGCCACTAACTTCAGTGTGTAACAATGACTGGTCTCTAGTGTCTGAATAACTATACATGACTAAAGACAATGTGCTGATCTCTGGAGCTTTGTGAGAAAAGGCAGGTGCCAGACATTCATTACCAACAAAAGGTACTGTGTTGTACAATTGACAAACGTAATTTTAAAAAGTTATGTTGTTTGACAAGCTCGTTCATTAACCGAGTTAAACATCGACTCGACCCGCTGATGGACTGTTCTATTATCCATGGTGGCATTTTGATTTAAACCGGTAAACAACACAGAAAGTGTTTCATTCCTAAAAACAGCATAAGTGTAGAATGTGACAGGTTGACATTTATTGGGATGAATCTTGTCCTGGAGGCAGAGCTGAGCGATTTCCACTAGATGGGCCAGGGGCAAACTCAAAATTGGCTGTATCAAAAAAATTCTATAAAAAAACTAACATTAGCTTTTTTGGTCTTCATTCAAGGTTAGGGTTAGGCATAAGGATAGCAGTGTTAAGCGTTAGGGTTAAGGTTAAAAATCAGATTTGATGGCTTTGTGGCTGCCTCCAGTAGATGATTCATCCCAATAAATGCCAACCTGCTATAGAACGATGAAGACAAAAAGGAGGAGAGGCAACCAATACATAACCAGCTGAGAGGAGGGTGGGGCTGGCTGAGAGGAGGGTGGGGCTGGCAGAGAGGAGGGTGGGGCTGGCAGAGAGGAGGGTGGGGCTGGCTGAGAGGAGGGTGGGGCTGGCTGAGAGGAGGGTGGGGCTGGCTGAGAGGAGGGTGGGGCTGGCTGAGAGGAGGGTGGGGCTGGCAGAGAGGAGGGTGGGGCTGGCAGAGAGGAGGGTGGGGCTGGCTGAGAGGAGGGTGGGGCTGGCTGAGAGGAGGGTGGGGCTGGCTGAGAGCAGGGTGGGGCTGGCAGAGAGGAGGGTGGGGCTGGCAGAGAGGAGGGTGGGGCTGGCTGAGAGGAGGGTGGGGCTGGCTGAGAGGAGGGTGGGGCTGGCTGAGAGGAGGGTGGGGCTGGCCAAGACGAGGGTGGGGCTGGCTGAAAGAAGCTGAGAGGGGGGTGGGGCCAGCTGAATGAGGCTTAGAAAAGGGTGGGGCTGGCTGAGAGGAGGGTGGGGCTGGCTGAGAGGAGGGTGGGGCTGGCTGAGAGGAGGGTGGGGCTGGCCGAGACGAGGGTGGGGCTGGCCGAGACGAGGGTGGGGCTGGCTGAAAGAAGCTGAGAGGAGTGTAGGGCTGACTGAAAGAATCTGAGAGGATGGTGGGGCTGGCTGAAAGAGACTGCGAGGAGTGTTGGGGCTGGCTGAGAGGAGGTTGGGATTGGCTGAGAGGAGGGTGGGGCTGGCTGAAAGAGGCACTGCTAATAAAATGTACAATCAAATCAAATCAAATGTTATTGGTCACATGCGTATGTTTAGCAGATGTTATTGCAGGTGTAGTGAAATGCTTGTGTTTCTAGTTCCGACAGAGCAGTAATATCTAACATTAACAGCCTCCGTCTGCTTTAACACAGTAACGTCAAATGTATTATCAGGCCAATCTCCTACGGTGACGGCAGCCATTACGTTCACTCTCAAAAAAAACGAACACAGTTACAGACGCACAAATATTAAACCTCCCTGTTGTTGTTATGGTGAGAGGTTAGTATGTCTTGGGAGGTATGATATAAACTGCTAACCTCCCTGTTGTTGTTATGGTGAGAGGTTAGTATGTCTTGGGGGGTATGATATAAACTGCTAACCTCCCTGTTGTTGTTATGGTGAGAGGTTAGTATGTCTTGGGGGGTATGATATAAACTGCTAACCTCCCTGTTGTTGTTATGGTGAGAGGTTAGTATGTCTTGGGGGGTATGATATAAACT
The DNA here is from genome assembly GCF_045791955.1 of Oncorhynchus clarkii lewisi. Taxonomy (NCBI): domain Eukaryota; kingdom Metazoa; phylum Chordata; class Actinopteri; order Salmoniformes; family Salmonidae; genus Oncorhynchus; species Oncorhynchus clarkii. Next base: position 39,392,457 of record NC_092174.1, read on the forward strand.
GCTAACCTCCCTGTTGTTGTTATGGTGAGAGGTTAGTATGTCTTGGGGGGTATGATATAAACTGCTAACCTCCCTGTTGTTGTTATGGTGAGAGGTTAGTATGTCTTGGGGGGTATGATATAAACTGCTAACCTCCCTGTTGTTGTTATGGTGAGAGGTTAGTATGTCTTGGGGGGTATGATATAAACTGCTAACCTCCCTGTTGTTGTTATGGTGAGAGGTTAGTATGTCTTGGGGGGTATGATATAAACTGCTAACCTCCCTGTTGTTGTTATGGTGAGAGGTTAGTATGTCTTGGGGGGGTATGATATAAACTGCTAACCTCCCTGTTGTTGTTATGGTGAGAGGTTAGTATGTCTTGGGGGGTATGATATAAACTGCTAACCTCCCTGTTGTTGTTATGGTGAGAGGTTAGTATGTCTTGGGGGGTATGATATAAACTGCTAACCTCCCTGTTGTTGTTATGGTGAGAGGTTAGTATGTCTTGGGGGGTATGATATAAACTGCTAACCTCCCTGTTGTTGTTATGGTGAGAGGTTAGTATGTCTTGGGGGGGTATGATATAAACTGCTAACCTCCCTGTTGTTGTTATGGTGAGAGGTTAGTATGTCTTGGGGGGTATGATATAAACTGCCACTCCACAATACTTACAATGTGATTTTCTGGATTTTTTTTTCTAATTTTGTCTGTCATAGTTGAAGTGTACCTATGATGAAAATTACAGGCCTCTCTCATCTTTTTAAGTGGGAGAACTTGTACAATTGGTGGCTGACTAAATACTTTTTTGCCCCACTGTATCTCTACAACCATATATATCTCTACAACCATATATATCTCTACTACCATATATATCTCTACAGCCATATATCTCTACTACCACATATATCTCTACCACCATATATATCTCAACTACCATATATATCTCTACAGCCATATATATCTCTACAGCCATATATATCTCTACAGCCATATATATCTCTACAGCCATATCTATCTCTACAGCCATATATATCTCTACAGCCATATAGATCTCTACTACCATATACAGTTGAAGTCGGAAGTTTACATACACTTAGGTTGGAGTCATTAAAACTTGTTTTTCAACCACTCCACACATTTCTTGTTAACAAACTACAGCTTTGGGAAGTCGGTTAGGACATCTACTTTGTGCATGACAAGTAATTTTTCCAACAATTGTATACAGACAGATTATTTCACTTATAATTCACTGTATCACAATTCCAGTGGGTCAGAAGTTTACATACACTAAGTTGACTGTGCCTTTAAACAGCTTGGAAAATTCCAGAAAATTATGTCATGGCTTTAGAAGCTTCTGATAGGCTAATTGATATAATTTGAGTCAATTGGAGGTGTACCTGTGGATGTATTTCAAGGCCTACCTTCAAACTCAGTGCCTCTTTGCTTGACATTGAGGGAAAATCAAAAGAAATCAGAAAAAGACCTCAGAAAAGAATTGTAGACCTCCACAAGTCTGGATCATCCTTGGGAGCAATTTCCAAACACCTGAAGACCAGGGTTATTCGGAGAGAGAGAGAGAGAGAGCATTACTTGTATTTATTATTGTTCTCATTCTGTCTGTCCGTCCGTCCGTCCGTCCATAACACCAGGTGGAGTGACCCTCATCCTCTCTGCTTTCTGAAAATCAGCCAGGTTCTTAAAAGCTCCCAGCCTCACAACTAATACCCAGTACCATACAGAGGAGCCGGGTGGCGCCAACAGTGGGAAATTAAACCAAGACAAAAATGGAGGACCCACCACCCCGGTCCTTCTCTCCTTCTCTCAGAAAAGACACCAACAAAAGGAGGATGGAGCAAATTTACATTTTCTTCAACAATTTTCACAAAGTGTGATGTGATTTAAAAAAAAATGTTTTAATCAAATGCTTTGGTTGCATTCTCTGGCACTGAATCCCTTTTCAACCAAGATAGTGTGTTTCTTTGTCATGAAGAACCTTGGCTGGTGTAAGAGGGATTTGGTGAGTGAGGAGTATACTGTGTGAGACAGATGGGAGCAGCTGGAGGGATTAGAAGCCACAACTGTTTCCAAATGGACAGTTAGTTAGTACATGCTACACCTGTCCACAGTGTTGGCACTGGGTTACTGGACAACACAGGAGGCTGCTGAGGGGAGGACGACTCATAGTAATGGCCAGAACAGAGCAAATGGAATGGATTCAAACAACCTGTTCCTGGAGAGCTACCGTCCTGTAGGTTCTCTCTCTAACCCTGTTCCTGAAGGGATACCGTCCTGTAGGTTCTCTCTCTAACCCTGTTCCTGGAGAGCTACCGTCCTGTAGGTTCTCTCTCTAACCCTGTTCCTGGAGAGCTACCGTCCTGTAGGTTCTCTCTCTAACCCTGTTCCTGGAGAGCTACCGTCCTGTAGGTTCTCTCTCTAACCCCGTTCCTGGAGAGATACCGTCCTGTAGGTTCTCTCTCTAACCCTGTTCCTGGAGAGATACCGTCCTGTAGGTTCTCTCTCTAACCCTGTTCCTGGAGAGCTACCGTCCTGTAGGTTCTCTCTCTAACCCTGTTCCTGGAGAGATACCGTCCTGTAGGTTCTCTCTCTAACCCTGTTCCTGGAGAGATACCGTCCTGTAGGTTCTCTCTCTAACCCTGTTCCTGAAGGGATACCGTCCTGTAGGTTCTCTCTCTAACCCTGTTCCTGGAGAGCTACCGTCCTGTAGGTTCTCTCTCTAACACTGTTCCTGGAGAGCTACCGTCCTGTAGGTTCTCTCTCTAACCCTGTTCCTGGAGAGCTACCGTCCTGTAGGTTCTCTCTCTAACCCTGTTCCTGGAGAGCTACAGTCCTGTAGGTTCTCTCTCTAACCCTGTTCCTGGAGAGCTACCGTCCTGTAGGTTCTCTCTCTAACCCTGTTCCTGGAGAGCTACCGTCCTGTAGGTTCTCTCTCTAACCCTGTTCCTGGAGAGCTACCGTCCTGTAGGTTCGCTCTCTAACCCTGTTCCTGGAGAGATACCGTCCTGTAGGTTCTCTCTCTAACCCTGTTCCTGAAGGGATACCGTCCTGTAGGTTCTCTCTCTAACCCTGTTCCTGGAGAGATACCGTCCTGTAGGTTCTCTCTCTAACACTGTTCCTGGAGAGCTACCGTCCTGTAGGTTCTCTCTCTAACCCTGTTCCTGGAGAGCTACCGTCCTGTAGGTTCTCTCTCTAACCCTGTTCCTGGAGAGCTACCGTCCTGTAGGTTCTCTCTCTAAACCTGTTCATGGAGAGCTACCATCTTGTAGGTTCTCTCTCTAACCCTGTTCCTGGAGAGCTACCATCCTGTAGGTTCTCTCTCTATCCCTGTTCCTGGAGAGCTACGATCCTGTAGGTTCTCTCTCTAACCCTAATCTAGCTCACCTAATTCTAATAACTAGCTGATTGATAAGCTGAATCAGGTTAGTTACAACTGGGGTTGAAACAAAAACCTACAGGAAGAACAGATCTGGAGAGCCCTGCCCTACTTTTGACTAGCCGTAGCAGAGAAAGATTCACCGTAGCAGAGAAAGACTCGCCGTAGCAGTGAAAGATTCACCGTAGCAGGGAAAGACTCGCCGTAGCAGGGAAAGACTCGCCGTAGCAGGGAAAGACTCGCCGTAGCAGGGAAAGACTCGCCGTAGCAGGGAGAGACTCGCCGTAGCAGGGAGAGACTCACCGTAGCAGGGAAAGACTCACCGTAGCAGGGAAAGACTCACCGTAGCAGGGAGAGACTCACCGTAGCAGGGAAAGACTCGCCGTAGCAGGGAGAGACTCGCCGTAGCAGGGAAAGACTCACCGTAGCAGGGAAAGACTCACCGTAGCAGGGAAAGACTCATCGTAGCAGGGAAAGACTCACCGTACGAGAGAAAGACTCACCGTAGCAGAGAAAGACTCGCCCTAGCAGGGAGAGTGGAGTCATGCAGGGCTGACATCGTAGCAGGGAAAGATTTGCCAAAGCACGGAAAGTGGAGTCATGCAGGCCTGGTTTCAGCAATACTAACAAATAAACATTTTGTTCTCAGCATGAGTGTGTCTGAGATATTCTAGTCTAACTAGAGAGAGAGGCAGAGAGCGAGAGAGACCCCACAAAGCCCCAGAACAGCAAAACAATTAGACCCAACCAAATCATGAGAAAACAAAAAGACAATTACTTGACACATGGGAAAGAATTCACAAAAAAACTGAGCAAACTAGAATGCTATTTGGCCCTAAATAGAGAGTACACAGTGGCAGAATACCTGACCACTGTGACTGACCTAAAATTAAGGAAAGCTTTGACTATGTACAGATTCAGTGAGCATAGCCTTGCTATTGACAGAGACTGCCGTAGGCAGACCTGGCTCTCAAGACAGGCTATGTGCACACTGCCAACAAAATGAGGTAGAAACTGAGCTGCACTTCCTAACTTCCTGCCAAATGTATGACCATATTAGAGACACATATTTCCCTCAAATTACACAGACCCACAAAGAATTCGAAAACATACCCAATTTTGACAAACTCCCATATCTACTGGGTGAAATACCACAGTGTGCCATCACATCAGCAAGATTTGACATGTTGCCACAAGAAAAGGGCAACCAGTGAAGAACAAACATCATTTTAAATACAACCCATATTTATGTTTATTTATTTTCCCTTTGGTACTATAACTATTTGCACATCCTTACAACACTGTATATATACATAATATGACATTTGAAATGTCTTTATTCTTTTGGAACTTCTGTGAGTGTCATGTTAAGTGTTAATTTTTCTTGTTTATTTCACTTTGGTTTATTATCTACTTCACTTGCTTTGGCAATGTACACATACATGTATGTTTCCCATGTCAATAAAACCCTTGAATTTGAAATGAGAGAGAGAGAGAGAGAGAGAGAGAGAGAGAGAGAGAGAGAGAGAGAGAGAGAGAGAGAGAGAGCGAGAGAGAGAGAGAGAAGAGAGAAGCAGAAATAGTATATAGTTGAGAGAGAGAGAAAACAATCTTCAATACTACAGCACATCTGCAAAAACAGACCCTACCTACAGAGGCATCTTAACCACACCTATTCCCTTTACAGTGCACTACTTTTGACCAGGGCCATAGGGCCTACGTAGGGAATAGGATGCCAGTCCTAGTCGGGAAGGTAGACTCTAACTCACTGCTTTAAGACACGTGAAATAACAGAGACCATGTAAGTACATTCCCAATTCAGGTGTTAAAGGAAACAGGAAACTCTCAGTTGAAGCCATGGCTCTCAAACCCCTGGTCTCTCTGGAGCAACAGAATGTAAATGTTGTTGTCCTACTTCCTGCATGACGTGTCACTTCCATTATCAGTGGAACTTGGTCTACGGTCAATGAAAAGACGTTAACAAACATGCATTGTGGTTGTATGTTCTGTTCCTTGCGTTCACAGCGGCAATACGTTTTTCTGTCTTTTCGAAGAAAGGTCTACTTGCAATGACTGTGATATCTGAGATGTTTTCCTACTAAAATTAGTTGAAAACACTGAATGTAAACCGCTCTCGATTAGAGCATCTGCAAAATGACTAAAATGTAAATGTAGATGTTCTGTATGTGGTGAGAGAAAGTGTGACAGAGAGAGAGAAAGAGAGAAAGAGAGGGAGAGGAAGGGAGAGAGTGGGAGAGAGGGAGAGAAAATGAGAGAGAGAGAGAGAGAGAGAGAGAGAGAGAGAGAGAGAGAGAGAGAGAGAGAGAGAGAGAGAGAGAGAATGAGGGAGTTCTTCAGTATGTTCTGTATTGTATGGTCTGGCGTTTTACCTCCATCCCAGGTGTCTTGGTGCGTCTCCGTCCCGTTCTGGGATAATACTGCGGAGGTGTCTTCTGGCACAGTGCTGTCTCCATCAGGGTCTTCCTCCACTATGTGTAGCTTGTCCTCATCGTCAGAATCTGACTGGGCCTCCACAACGTTGTTGTAATTCGTTACTGCAAAGAGACAAGAGAGAGGGAGGAGACAACCAGGAGGGACAATGAGTAGGAAGTTAGTAGGCTACACCTTGTATGAGTCAGAACAGCCCATAGGACACAAGTCTATCTCCTGTTTCTGTAGTGGAGTAGCTTGATGTACAGTACACCCCCTGGATGCTAGGTCGATTAGAGATAGAGGAAGTCTGGGCTTACAGTTTAGTGGATCACTGTTGCATTGTTGTTGCAGATATATAACGTCTTATTTTAAGTAGAATGATAAGAAAATCACTACATGTTGGAATTCTTAAGAGGATAAAAACAAATTCAAAAAAGCTTAAATGACAACAGAGCGATTGAAAATGTAATGCAAAATAATCAAATCATTCCAAACACAACAAAACCCTCTAACCTTTACCCTCTAAAAAAATGTTTAAATCTCTGCTTAGGACCAGTATCTATAACACTGCAAGCTATCTTGAATGTAATTTTCTCAAGTGGTGAACTGTGAACCTGAGACTTGTGTTCCAGCGTTTACACAGCCCCATTGACAGATAAAAGAGAGAGAGAGAGAGAGAGAGAGAGAGTCACACATACACCCAGGCCATGACCAGGCAAACAGGCCCATCCCCCACTCTTACACTAGACCAAGCCAATGGCATGTACCAGATGCTCAGCAGGCTCTGCTCACACTTACTGGTTCAAGGCCAAACCACACGACTAACAACATTGGACACTTTATGGGACACAAAGCCTACACTATCTCATCCTGGAACATCCCAGACCTGAGGTCATCTGCCTTTGACCTAAAGAGCAGGAACCTGGACTTCAACAAATAAATCAGAAACACAGAAATTGTCATGCTACAAGAAACATGGTATAGATGAGATGGACCCACTGGTTGCCCTCTAGGTTACAGAGAGCTGGTGGTCCGATTAACCAAACTACCAGGTGTGAAACAGCAAAGGGACTCAAGAGGTATACTCATTTGGTATAGAGCAGACCTAACTCACTCTATTAGATTAATCAAAACAGGAACATTTTACATTTGGTTAGAAATTCAAAAGGAAATGATCTTAACAGAGAAAAATGTCCTCCTGTGTGTTACCTAAATCCCCCCACTAGAATCCCCATATTTTAATGAAGACATCTTCTCCATCCTGGAGGGGGAAATCAATAATTTTCAGGCCCAGGGACATGTACTAGTCTGTGGCGACCTAAATGCCAGAACTGGACAAGAACCTGACACCCTCAGCACACAAGGGGACAAACATCTGCCTGGTGGTGACAGTATTCCCTCCCCCATATGCCCCCATAGACACAACTATGACAACATAACCAACAAAACGGGTAACATCTCCAGCAGCTTTGTTGCACGCTGGGTATGTACATAGTTAATGGTAGGCTTCGAGGGGACTCCTATGGTAGGAACACCTATAGCTCATCTCTTGGCAGTAGTACTGACAACTACTTTATCACTGACCTCAACCCAGAGTCTCTCAGAGTTCACAGTCAGCCCACTGACACCCCTATCAGACCACAGCAAAATCACACTCTACTTCAACAGAGCAATAACCAATCAAGAGGCATCAAATCAAAGGATCTGAATAATATTAAGAAATGCTATAGATGGAAAGAAAGTAGTGTGGAAACCTACCAAAAAACAATTAGGCAACAACACATTCAATCCCTTTCAGACAACTTCCTGGAAAAAAAAGTTCCACTGTAATAGTGAAGGTGTAAACTTGGCAGTAGAAAAACTAAACAGTATATTTGACCTCTCAGCTTCCCTGTCAAATCTAAACATTTCAAACAGAATATGAACAACAATGACAAATGGTTTCATAAAGAATGCAAAAACCTAAGAAAGAAATTGAGAAACCTATCCAAACAGGTAAAACAAAAAGAGTATTACTTGACACATTGGACAGAATTCACAAAAAAACTAGAATACCTGACCACTGTGACTGACCCAAACTTAAAGAAAGCTTTGACTATCTACAGACTCAGTGAACATAGAGTTGCTATTGAGAGAGACCGCCTTAGGCAAGCCTGGCTCTCAAGAGAAGACAGGCTATGTGCACACTGCCCACAAAAAGAGGTGGAAACTGAGCTGCACTTCCCAACCTCCTGCCAAATGTACGACCATATTAGAGACACATATTTCCCTCAGATTACACAGACCCACAAAGAATTTGAAAACAAACCCAATTTTGATAAACTCCCATATCTACTGGGTGAAATATCACAGTGTGCCATCACAGCAGCAAGAAAAGGGCAACCAGTGAACATCATCATACAAACATCATTGTAAATATAACCCATATTTATGTTTATTTATTTTCCCTTTTGTACTTTAACTATTTGCACATCATTACAACACTGTATATACACATAATGTGACATGTGAAATGTCTTTATTCCTTTGGAACTTTTGTGAGTGTCATGTTTACTGTTAATTTTGTAAAGTTTGTTTCACTATTGCTCATTATCTATTTAACTTGCTTTGGCAATCTAAACATATGTTTCCCATAATAATAAAGCCCTTTGAATTGGGGAGAGAGGGAGATAGAGACAGGTGGGCCATAGAGACCGGTCGTCCCAGGCAAACCTGATTACCTAAAGAGGACAGGCTGTGCTCATTCTGCCCTCAGGAAGAGATAGATAGAGCTGCATCTTCTGTCAAATTGTGACAGATATTTTGAAGTAAGAAATTCTACCCCGAAATTATAAAAACAAAATGAAGAATTTGAAAACTTACTGTAAATGATGAAGATCAATGTAAATACGTACATGGTGAAAAACTAAATACTGTGTTTTATCAGCCAAATGTGTGTCCTCCTTCCACAACCTGAGGGACAGACAGTGAGAAGTAGACAGCAAGTAGAGTGTGATTAGTCATATTTGTCTATTCCTTATTATTCTGGGTTGTAAATTGCTGTTAATATAATTACCACTTATTATTATTATTGCTTCATCACCAACAGTCTAGTCCTGTCTTTGACCATCGTTCTTATGTTTACTTTGACAATTTCCACGTTAATGAAGTATAACAACGCATTCTGAAACTATTCAGACCCCTTCACTTTTTCCACATGTTGTTACGTAACAATTGATTCAATCTGTTTTCTCTCTCATCAATCTACACACATTACCCCATAATGACAACTTGAAAACAGTTTTTTAGACATTTTTGCAAAGGTAATTAAAAAATTTTTTTTACATAAGTATTCAGACCCTTTGCTATGAGACTTGAAATTGAGCTCAGATGCATCCTGTTTCCATTGATCATCCTTGAGATGTTTCTACAACTTGATTTGAGTCCACCTGTAATAAATTACATTGATTGGACATGATTTGGAAAAGCACACATCGGTCATTATAAGGTCCCACAGTTGACAGTGCATGTCAGAGAAAACACCAAGCCATGAGATCGAAGAAATTGTCCC
>NC_092174.1:39406809-39411809 GCF_045791955.1 Oncorhynchus clarkii lewisi
CCTAGTTGAACCTGTGATGTGGTACAGAACAGAACAGCCTAGTTGAACCTGTGATGTGGTACAGAACAGCCTAGTTGAACCTGTGATGTGGTACAGAACAGCCTAGCTTAACCTGTGATGTGGTACAGAACAGAACAGCCTAGTTGAACCTGTGATGTGGTACAGAACAGAACAGCCTAGTTGAACCTGTGATGTGGTACAGAACAGAACAGCCTAGTTGAACCTGTGATGTGGTACAGAACAGCCTAGTTGAACCTGTGATGTGGTACAGAACAGAACAGCCTAGTTGAACCTGCTGAACTTTGTGGGATGCTCACACCCTCCCCCATCCATCTCCCTCTCCCCTACCCCTCCCTCTTATTCCCCCCCTCCCTCTCCCTCTCCCTCTTACTCCCTCTCCCTCCCTCTCCCCTTCACTCTCCCCATCCCTCACTCTCCCCTCCCTCTTATTCCCCCCTCCCTCTCTCTCCCCATCCCTCACCCTCCCTCTCCCTCTTACTCCCCCCACCCTCTCCCTCCATCTCCCCTTCACTCTCCCCATCCCTCACTCTCCCTCCCTCTTATTCCCCCCCTCTCTCTCTCTCCCCATCCCTCACTCTCCCCCTCCCTCTTACTCCCCCCTCCCTCTCCCTCCCTCTCCCCTTCACTCTCCCCTCCCTCTTACTCCCCCCTCCCTCTCCCTCCCTCTCCCCTTCACTCTACCCATCCCTCTCCCCCTCCCTCTCCCCCTAGCCCTCCCTCTCATCCTCCCCAGACCCCTCCCCCTCCATCTCCCCCTCCCTCTCCCACTACCCCTGATAGTGTGGGTTCACAGCTCCAATCCAGATGTGTTGGTCATTACTGAGACGTGGTTAAGGAACAGTGTTTTGAAAACTGATGTTAACATTTCTGGTTATAACCTGTTTTGGCAAGACAGATCTTCCAAAGGTGGGAGAGTGGCAGTCTTTACCAAGGATCACCTTCCGTGCTCGGTTGTCTCCACCAAGTCTGTCCCTAAACAATTAAATTAGCTGGTTTTACACATTAAACATTCAAATAGCTCTTTGTTGACTGTTGCTGTGTGCTATCGTCCTCCATCAGCACCGGTCTGTACCCTACCTGCCCTAAAGCTCTCTCCTGGCCCCTTACACTAAATCTGAATGTGTCCTGCTAGCTGACCTAAACTGGGACATGCTTAAACCACCTGACCAAGTCCTAAATTAACGGGATTCCCTAAATCTTTCTCAGATTATTACCAATCCCACAAGGTATGACTCCAAACACCTGGAAAAGGCTACTCTCCTCGATGTTATCCTCACAAATAATCCTAATAGGTATCAGTCTGGTGTTTTCTGTAATGACCTTAGTGATCACTGTTTTACAGCCTGTGTTTGTAATGGCTGCTCAGTGAAACGACCTGTCCTGATTTGTTATAGACGCTTACTAAAAAACTTTAATGAACTCTCCTTCATGAACTGGCCTCTGTAAAATGGTGTAGAATCAGCTTGATCCCCTCTGTCGAAGACGCTTGGACCTTCTTTTGGTATATTTTCAGTGGTATTGTTAACAAACACACCCCATAAAGAACATGAGAATTAAAAACAGGTTCAGCCCCTGGTTCGACCGTGATCTGGCAGAGTTACTCCACCTCAAGAATTCCATTTGGTGAAAGGCTCGGCACACGCATACTCAAGCTGACTGGCTCTCGTTCTTTCAAATGAGAAATAAGTGCACTCAGACTATCCGGAAGGCCAAAGCTAGTTACTTTAAGGAGCAGTTCTCTCTCTGTGAGTCGAACCCCAAGAAGTTCTGGAAAACTGTTAAAGACCTGGAGAACAAACCCTCCTCCTCACAGCTGCCCATGTCCCTTAGTGGTTGTTACTGACAAGGAGCCAATGGCTGAGCTCTGTAATCACCACTTCATTAAGTCAGGATTGCCTCCTTGCCCGTCCAAAATTGTCTCATCTCCCAACTCTTCTAATGGGACTATCCCCCGATGCTCCTCCCTCTTTTTCTCCTGCCCCGCTACAAAGTTTCTCCTTGCAGGCGGTCACTGAGTCCGAGGTGCTAAAGGAGCTCCTTAAACTTGACCCCCCCCCAAAAAATCCAGGTCAGATGGTTTAAACCCTTTCTTCTTTAAGGTTGCTGCCCCTGTCATCACCAAGCCTATTTCCAACCTTTTTAACCTGTCTCTCCTTTCTGGGGAGGTTCCTTTTGCTTGGAAGGCAGCCACTTTTATCAAAAGTGTTGGAAAAACTTGTCAATAATCAACTGAGTGGCTTTCTTGATGTCTATAGTATTCTCTCTGGTATGCAATCTGGTTTCTGCTCAGGTTATGGATGTGTCACTGCAACCTTAAAGATCCTAAATGATGTCACCATTGCCCTTGATTCTAATTAATGTTGTGTTGCTACTTTTATTGACTTGGCCAAAGCTTTTGATACGGTAGACCATTCCATTCTTGTGGGCCGATTAAGGAGCATTGTTGTCTCTGAGGGGTCTTTGGCCTGGTTTGCTAACTACCTCTCTCAAAGAGTGCAGTATATAAAGTCAGAACATTGCGTGTCTCAGCCACTGCCTGTCACCAAGGGAGTACCCCAAGGCTTGATCCTAGGTCTCACGCTCTTCTCAATTTACATCAACAACATAGCTCAAGCAGTAGGAAGCTCTCTCATCCATTTATATGCAGATGATACAGTCTTATACTCAGCTGGCCCCTCCCTAGAGTTTGTGTTAAACATTCTACATCAAAGCTTTCTTTGTGTCCAATAAGCTTTCTCTGCCCTTGACCTTGTTCTGAACACCTCCAAAACAAAGGTCATGTGGTTTGGTAAGAAGAATGCCCCTCTCCCCACAGGTGTTATTACTACCTCTGAGGGTTTAGAGCTTGAGGTAGTCACCTCATACAAGTACTTGGGAGTATGGCTAGACTGTGCACTGTCCTTCTCTCAGCACATATCAAAGCTGCAGGCTAAGGTTAAATCTAGACTTGGTTTCCTGTATCGTAATCGCACCTCTTTTACCTCAGCTGCCAAACTAACCCTGATTCAGATGACCATCCTACCCATGCTAGATTACGGAGACGTAATTTATAGACCGGCAGGTAAGGGTGCTCTCGAGCGGCTAGATGTTCTTTACCATTCGGCCATCAGATTTGCCACCAAAGCTCTTTATAGGACACATCACTGCACTCTATACTCCTCTGTAAACTGGTCATCTCTGTGTACCTGTCGCAAGACCCACTGGTTGATGCTTATTTATAAAACCCTCGTAGACCTCACTCCCCCCCTATCTGAGATATCTACTGCAGCCCTCATCCTCCACATACAACACCCGTTCTGCCAGTCACATTCTGTTAAAGGTTCCCAAAGCACACACATCCCTGGGTCGCTCCTCTTTTCAGTTCACTGCAGCTAGCTACTGGAACGAGCCCCCTCCCTCTCTCCATCCATCTGTTTGCTCTCTTGTCTTGGCTATTATTGAGCCTGTGTTAATTATGTGATGAGTAACATTAGGAGGGGGGGGGGGGAGAGAGAGAGAGAGAGAGAGAGAGAGATGTAGGGCTCCTTTCTAGGGGATATCCCCTCCATCTGTCGCTCTCTTGTCTTGGCTATGACTTCATCGCTCACTCCCCTCACTCTTTTGACTCACTTAGCAACATTGATAAATCCAGTGTTTGTGTATACAGGAAGATTGTTACTGTGACAATGTGAAAGTGGGGATGAAGCCAGTGTCAGGATGAACTAATTACAAACGCTTTGCTATTAACTGCCTCTTGACAATACATCTCTGTGTGTGTGTGTGTGTGTGTGTGTGTGTGTGTGTGTGTGTGCATGGCATATCATCTATTATGATTAGACCCATATTAGCGTTGTCGGTTTTCCATATAGGGCCTGGGTGATTAGAGTGCTCTTCTTATTGCTCTAGTCAGTGAAAGTGTTGTGGATGGATAATTACCAGCCCGGTTGGTATTGCAATACCGACTCAAATTATGTCAATTAATCTCTCAATTATTCTCTCTCTCTCTCTCTCTCTCTCTCTCTCTCTCTCTCTCTCTCTCTCTCTCTCTCTCTCTCTCTCTCTCTCTCTCTCTCTCTCTCTCTCTCTCTCTCTCTCTCTCTCTCTCTCTCTCTCTCTCTCTCTCTCTCTCTCTCTCTCACTCACTCACTCACCCACTCACTCACTCACTCACTCACTCACTCACTCACTCACTCACAATAAGTTGGGTGAATTTTGGCCCATTCCTCCCGACAGAGCACACGGTTTTTCAGTTCTGCCCACAAACATTCGATAGGATTGATTGAGGTCAGGGCTTTGTGATGGCCACTCCAATACCTTGACTTTGTTGTCTTTAAGCCATTTTGCCACAACTTTGGAAGTATGCTTGGGGTCATTGTCCATTTGGAAGACTCATTTGCGACCAAGCTTTAACTTCCTGACTGATGTCTTGAGATGTTCATCAGACCAGAGGACATTTCTCCAAAAAGTACGATCTTTGTCCCCATGTGCAGTTGCAAACTGTAGTCTGGCTTTTTTATGGGGGATTTGGAGCAGTGGCTTCTTCCTTGCTGAGTGGCCTTTCAAGTTATCAGACTCGTTTTACGACGACTCGTTGTCGATTACAGACTCGTTTTACTGTGGATATAGATACTTTTGTACCTGTTTCCTCCAGCATCTTCACAAGGTCCTTTGCTGTTGTTCTGGGATTGATTTGCACTTTTCACACCAAAGTACATTCATCTCTAGGAGACAGAACGCGTCTCCTTCCTGAGCGGTATGACGGCTGCGTGGTCCCATGGTGTTTATACTTGCGTACTATTGTTTGTACAGATGAACGTGGTACCTTCAGGTGTTTGGAAATTGCTCTCAAAGATGAACCAGACTTGTGGAGGTCTACAATTTTTTTTCTGAGGTCTTGGCTGATTTCTTTTTATTTTCCCATGATGTCAAGCAGAGGCACTGAGTTTGAAGGTAGGCCTTGAAATACATCCACAGGTACACCTCCAATTGACTCAAATTAT
>NC_092174.1:39414309-39446809 GCF_045791955.1 Oncorhynchus clarkii lewisi
GTATACACCATCAGACAGGACCATATTGATACACCATCAGACAGGACCATACTGATATAAAGGACGTTCTTCACGGCAGCCACATTCAAGCCTAGAATCATCTGGGAATGACCAGAACATGTGGTCAGGGGCGATAGGACGGCCCCCTGATGCTTTTAAGAGTTAGCAGTATGAGACAAAGATGTCAGCCACAGAGCATACAAATGTCTTATCTGGATGTTATCACTGTGCTGAACTACAATCACAGTGTTTAGATTACAGCCAGAGGGGAAGGGTGGATTGGGGTGGGGTGTGCTGGGCATAGTCAATCATGGGTGCAGCTGCGGCCCGGGGGGATATAGCAACACAGAGAGACAGACTGAGCCCAGCAGCACGCTACACTAATTCTATTAGCTCATAGTAGAGGATCCTATTACTGAGGCACAGACTGCTGCTGCTGCTGCTGCTGATGTGAGGCAGGGTGTGGCATCATTCCCTTGTCTTTGTGTGGAAGCTAGGCTGGCAGAACCATAATGATATGATATGTCTCTGTGTGGAAGCTAGGCTGGCAGAACCATGATGATATGATATCTCTCTGTGTGGAAGTTAGGCTGGCAGAACCATGATGATATGATACACTTTGTATACAAAAGTATGTGGACAGACCTTCAAATTAGTGGATTAGGCTATTTCAGCCACACCGGTTGCTGTCGGTGTATAGAATCGAGCACACAGCCATGCAATCTCCATAGACAAACATTGGCAGTTGAATGGCCTTATTGAAGAGCTCAGTGATTTTCAATGTGGCACCGTCATAGGATGTCATAGGCCACACACGCTCACAGAACGGGACCGACGAGTGCTGAAACGCATAGTGCGCAAAAATTGTCTGTCCTCATTTGCAACACTCACTACCAAGTTCCAAACCGCCTCTGGAAGCAACTTCAGCACAATAACTGCTTGTCTAAAGCTTCATGAAGTGGGTTTCCATGGCCGAGCAGCCTCACACAAGCCTAAGATCACCATACACAATGACAAGTATCGGCTGGACTGGTGTAAAGCTTGCCGCTATTGGATTCTGGAGCAGTGGAAACGCGCTCTCTGGAGTGATGAATCACCATCTGGCAGTCCAACGGATACATCTGGGTTTGGCGGATGCCAGGAGAACACTACCTGCCCCAATGCATAGTGCTAACTGTAAAGTTTGGTGGAGGAGGAATAATGGTCTGGGGCTGTTTTTCATGGTTCGGACTAGGCCCCTTAGTTCCAGTGAAGGGAAATCTTAATGCTACAACATACAATGATGTTCTAGACGATTCTGTGCTTCCAACTTTGTGGCAACAGTTTGGGGAAGCCCCTTTCCTGTTTCAGCATGACAATGACCCTGTGCACAAAGCGAGGTCCATACAGGAATGGTTTGTCGAGATCGGTGTGGAAGAACTTGACTGGCCTCAACCCCATCGAACACAGACTGCGAGCTAGGCCTAATCGCCCATCAGTCCCCGACCTCACTAATACTCTTGTGGTTAAATGGAAGGAAGTCTCTGCAGCAATTTCCCAACATCTAGTGGAAAGTCTTCCCAGAAGAGCGGAGGCTGTTAAAGTCCCATCTCCATATTAATGCCCATGATTTTTAGAATAAGATGTTTGACGAGCAGGTGTCCACATACTTTTGTGTAAGTCTTTGTGTGGAAGCCAGTCTGGCAGAGCCATGCTGATATCATATGTCTTTGTGTGTCTTTGCCATACAAATGATATGATATCAGAGGAGAGGAGGTGGAGGGCCAAAGGTCAAGATGGAGAACAATGTCTCAGCTGAATGAGTATTTCAGTAATGTGCTATTGGTAAAATTCAGAGTCCTATGGGCCCTGGTCAAAATTATTGCACCAATCATTTTTTAATTTAACCTTTATTTAACTAGGCAAGACAGTTAAGAACAAATTCTTATTTCCAATGACGGCCTGACCCGGCCAAACCCGGACGACGCTGGGCTAATTGTGCGCCGCCCTATGGGACCCCCAATCACGGCCGGTTGTGATACAGCCTGGAATTGAACCAGGGTGTCTGTAGTGACACCTCAAACACTGAGATGCAGTGCTTTAGACCGCTGCGCCAATTGGGAGCCCAAAATATATATAGGAAATATAGTAAAAAGTATTGCACTGCGTAAGAAATATAGTAAAAAGTATTGCACTGCATAGGGAATATGGTAATACTGCATAGGGAATATGGTAATACTGCATAGGGAATATGGTAATACTGCATAGGGACTATGGTAATACTGCATAGGGAATATGGTAATACTGCATAGGGACTATGGTAATACTGCATAGGGAATATGGTAATACTGCATAGGGACTATGGTAATACTGCATAGGGACTATGGTAATACTGCATAGGGAATATGGTAATACTGCATAGGGAATATGGTAATACTGCATAGGGACTATGGTAATACTGCATAGGGAATATGGTAATACTGCATAGAGAATATGGTAATACTGCATAGGGACTATGGTAATACTGCATAGGGACTATGGTAATACTGCATAGGGAATATGGTAATACTGCATAGGGACTATGGTAATACTGCATAGGGAATATGGTAATACTGCATAGGGAATATGGTAATACTGCATAGGGACTATGGTAATACTGCATAGGGAATATGGTAATACTGCATAGGGACTATGGTAATACTGCATAGGGACTATGGTAATACTGCATAGGGAATATGGTAATACTGCATAGAGAATATGGTAATACTGCATAGGGACTATGGTAATACTGCATAGGGACTATGGTAATACTGCATAGGGAATATGGTAATACTGCATAGGGACTATGGTAATACTGCATAGGGAATATGGTAATACTGCATAGGGACTATGGTAATACTGCATAGGGACTATGGTAATACTGCATAGGGACTATGGTAATACTGCATAGGTACTATGGTAATACTGCATAGGGAATATGGTAATACTGCATAGGGAATATGGTGCCATGTGGAACTCACTTCAATAACAGCTCAGCATAACAGCTCCTTACAGAAAAGATGAGACACCCCTTTGTGTTTGACGACCTGCAAGAGTATGAATCACGAAATCAAAGCCAGAAAGCTAATTATACTTTCCTGGGTCACCTTTCAACTTTTGAAATACTCTTTTTTTTTAAAATTCAACATCCAATAGCTAAATGATCTACCATCTGCTAGATGGTTTGGCCATCTGAAAACAATTGCATATGTTAGCTAGGGAAGGGCTTTTAGGGGTTAAAGGACTTCTGTGAAACCAGGTAGAATGTAGAACACCTACTCAGTTCAGTGCATTATGAGCCTCTTGTTTGGTATGCATCCCAAATGGCACCCTATTCCCTACATAGTGTACTACTTTTGACCAGGGCCCATAGAAATAGGGTGCCCTCGGGCTTTTGAAATGGGTTAGCAGCCCATTAACTTGATACGGAGGAGTCTGTGTCCTTATTTATAGGCGTGTTGTGTGAGGACTCACTGCCCTACACTCTTAGAAAGAAAAGGTGCTATCTAGAACCAAAAAGGGTTATTCGGCTGTCCCCATAAGAACACCCTTTGAAGAACCCTTGTTGGTTCCAAGTAGAAACCTTTTAGTTCTAAGTAGAGACATTTTGGTTCCAAGTAGAAACCTTTTAGTTCTAAGTATAGACATTTTGGTTCCAAGTAGAACCGTTTTGATTCTACTTGGAAACAAAAACCGTTCTCCTACGGAGACAGCCGAAAACCCCTTTTGGAACCCTTTTTCTAGGAGCGTACTAGTCCACAGTGTCTTACAGGCAACCTCCCTCCCCGGCTACCAGCACCGTAGCAGTAGCCCAAATTCTACATTTGGCAAATGAGCATGTATCAAGAGTAGGTCAAATTAGACAATTAAACTAATTTAAAACACACCTGAAAAAAATTACAGCAATTTTATTCTTGTTCAGAATTGGCTCTGAAAAGTGTGTCCATTAATGGAGAAAAAATAGGCCTCATAGGTGCTAAGAGCAAGGGATGCTGCTATGGTGCTGGTGGCCAGGGAGGGAGGTTGACTGACTGTAAGAGCAGAGCCGTCTACTCACAGAGGGCAGTAGTCTCTACAGAGGATGGTAGTAGTCTCTACAGAGGATGGTAGTAGTCTCTACAGAGGATGGTAGTAGTCTCTACAGAGGATGGTAGTAGTCTCTACAGAGGATGGAAGTAGTCTCTACAGAGGGTAGTAGTCTCTACAGAGGATGGTAGTAGTCTCTACAGAGGATGGTAGTAGTCTCTACAGAGGATGGTAGTAGTCTCTACAGAGGATGGTAGTAGTCTCTACAGAGGATGGTAGTAGTCTCTACAGAGGATGGTAGTAGTCTCTACAGAGGATGGTAGTAGTCTCTACAGAGGATGGTAGTAGTCTCTACAGAGGATGGTAGTAGTCTCTACAGAGGATGGTAGTAGTCTCTACAGAGGATGGTTGTAGTCTCTACAGAGGATGGTAGTAGTCTCTACAGAGGATGGTAGTAGTTTCTACAGAGGATGGTAGTAGTCTCTACAGAGGGTAGTAGTCTCTACAGAGGATGGTAGTAGTCTCTACGGAGGGTAGTAGTCTCTACAGAGGGTGGTAGTCTCTACAGAGGGTAGTAGTAGTCTCTACAGAGGGTAGTAGTTGTCTCTACAGAGGATGGTAGTAGTCTCTACAGAGGATGGTAGTAGTCTCTACAGAGGGTGGTAGTAGTCTCTACAGAGGATGGTAGTAGTCTCTACAGAGGGTGGTAGTAGTCTCTACAGAGGGTGGTAGTAGTCTCTACAGAGGATGGTAGTAGTCTCTACAGAGGATGGTAGTCTCTACAGAGGATGGTAGTAGTCTCTACAGAGGATGGTAGTAGTCTCTACAGAGGATGGTAGTAGTCTCTACAGAGGATGGTAGTAGTCTCTACAGAGGGTAGTAGTCTCTACAGAGGATGGTAGTAGTCTCTACAGAGGATGGTAGTAGTCTCTACAGAGGATGGTAGTAGTTTCTACAGAGGATGGTAGTAGTCTCTACAGAGGATGGTAGTAGTCTCTACGGAGGGTAGTAGTCTCTACAGAGGGTGGTAGTCTCTACAGAGGGTAGTAGTAGTCTCTACAGAGGGTAGTAGTAGTCTCTACAGAGGGTAGTAGTTGTCTCTACAGAGGATGGTAGTAGTCTCTACAGAGGATGGTAGTAGTCTCTACAGAGGGTGGTAGTAGTCTCTACAGAGGATGGTAGTAGTCTCTACAGAGGGTGGTAGTAGTCTCTACAGAGGGTGGTAGTAGTCTCTACAGAGGGTGGTAGTAGTCTCTACAGAGGATGGTAGGGGCAGCATTGTACAAAAATGAACAGCACAAAAGCTACCCACAAACACACCACACACACACACACACACACACACACACACACACACACCTCACACACACCTCACACACACCACACACACTGCTAGGTATTTATAGAGCCGCAGCTCCTCGACATGATCAAAAAGCGCCAGTTGGACCGTTAATATGGCGTCTCGAGTGCGTGTCTGGAGAGCTTTGAATAAACTAGATGAACACAAGTAAGAGGTTGCATCCCATCCCTGCCTTCACACCGACACTGCCTGTCTGTGTGATTGAGCTGTTAATATACAACAAGCCCTGTCATCAAATTACACTTAAACAGGCGGTCAGTGCCGTTTAAGATTAGGGAGGACGATTCATTTTTTTTAATGAGCATGGCCTTATTTCATTTTACTGGATAAAAGTCATTCATATTCCATTCACCTTGCTCAATGTAACATCGATATGTTTAGGGTATACATGATACTTGGATTTGAACTATACCCATCATGAGGTTAGCCTTCGAATGAAAGTTACCAATGCAGGTGCACAGGTCGAGAGAACATTTTTTAGTAATCAAGGTGACCGACAGTGACACAGACACAGACACATTCAATACCATCAAATTCAGGCACAATATGTTTCTCCTCATTTTGTTCCATTTGCTTCCGTTAAAGAAACGTTTCAACAGAATGAATACACCCCTGGTCACTCCAAACACAGTTGACTTTCATACCAGCCACATACAAACAGCAGGATCTATTCGTTAGCTGTATAATTCATTCTCACATCTATGCACTGTTCTGTGACTAGGCAAAAAAAACATTCCAATCCAAACCTTTGTGCCATAGCCGCTAACCGTTACACACCGCCTACATTGTTGCCAACAGCTAACGCTGTAGTCAACATTTCTACTAGAACTAACGCGTTAGTAAACCCGCTACAATCTTGCAGTATAGTGTACAGCAAGCAGTTTAGCAGTTACACCGGTGGGCCCCGGTGGCAATAAATGAATAAAACCAAAAGCTTACCTTGACTTGGAAGAGTTCCCGTGTTGGATAGCCTTAGCCAGCTAGCTAACATAGCATCCCTCTCTGTTGGATAACCATAGCCAGCTAGCTAACATAGCATCCCTCTCTGTTGGATAGCCTTAGCCAGCTAGCTAACATAGCATCCCTCTCTGTTGGATAGCCATAGCCAGCTAGCTAACATAGCATCTCTCTCTGTTGGATAGCCTTAGCCAGCTAGCTAACATAGCATCCCTCTCTGTTGGATAACCATAGCCAGCTAGCTACCATAGCATCTCTCTCTGTTGGATAGCCATAGCCAGCTAGCTAACATAGCATCCCTCTCTGTTGGATAGCCATAGCCAACTAGCTACCATAGCATCTCTCTCTGTTGGATAGCCTTAGCCAGCTAGCTAACATAGCATCCCTCTCTGTTTGATAGCCATAGCCAGCTAGCTAACATAGCATCCCTCTCTGTTGGATAGCCATAGCCAACTAGCTACCATAGCATCTCTCTCTGTTGGATAGCCTTAGCCAGCTAGTTAACATAGCATCTCTCTCTGTTGGATAGCCATAGCCAGCTAGTTAACATAGCATCTCTCTCTGTTGGATAGCCTTAGCCAGCTAGCTAACATAGCATCTCTCTCTGTTGGATAGCCATAGCCAGCTAACCCTACATCACTGCTCTAGAGGAGATCGGCATGGAGGAATGGGCCAAAATACCAGCAACAGTGTGTGAAAACCTTGTGAAGACTTACAGAAAACGTTTGACCTATGTCATTGCCAACAAAGGGTATATATCAAAGTATTGAGATAAACTTTTGTTATTGACCAAATACTTATTTTCCACCATAATTTGCAAATAAATGCATAAAAAATCCTACAATGTGATTTTCTGGATTTTTTTTCTAATTTTGTCTGTCATAGTTGAAGTGTACCTATGATGAAAATTACAGGCCTCTCTCATCTTTTTAAGTGGGAGAACTTGCACAATTGGTGGCTGACTAAATACTTTTTTGCCCCACTGTATATATATAGCTAGCTCTCTCTCCACCTCTCTTGCTTCTCCTTCATTTTTTAAGAAATGTAATTGTTCAGAACTGTTCAACTATTGTCTTTCTCTTTGAGTCAACTACTCACCACATTTTGTGCACTGCAGTGCTATTTAGCTGTAGCTTATGCTTTAAGCACTAGATTCATTCTCTGATCCTTTGATTGGGTGGACAACATGTCAGTTCATGCTGCAAGATAGGTTGGAGGACGTCCTCCGGAAGTTGTCATAATTACGGTGTAAGTCTATGGAACGGGGTGAGAACCATGAGCCTCCTAGGTTTATTTTTTCCTCATCGATCTAAACACAATACCCCATAATGACAAATAAAATAATAAAAAATAATTATACATTTTTGCAAAAGTATTACTGTGAGCCTGGCATATAGACACAGGAAGTCTACATTAGTATTACTGTTAGCCTGGCATATAGACACAGGAAGTCTACATCAGTATTACTGTGAGCCTGGCACATAGACACAGGAAGTCTACATCAGTATTACTGTGAGCCTGGCATATAGACCCAGGAAGTCTACATCAGTATTACTGTGAGCCTGGCACATAGACACAGGAAGTCTACATCAGTATTACTGTGAGCCTGGCACATAGACACAGGAAGTCTACAGTATTACTGTGAGTCTGGCATATGGACACAGGAAGTCTACATCAGTATTACTGTGAGCCTGGCACATAGACACAGGAAGTCTACATCAGTATTACTGTGAGCCTGGCACATAGACACAGGAAGTCTACATCAGTATTACTGTGAGCCTGGCACATTGACACAGGAAGTCTACATCAGTATTACTGTGAGCCTGGCACATAGACACAGGAAGTCTACAGTATTACTGTGAGTCTGGCATATGGACACAGGAAGTCTACATCAGTATTACTGTGAGCCTGGCACATAGACACAGGATGTCTACAGTATTACTGTGAGCCTGGCATATAGACACAGGAAGTCTACAGTATTACTGTGAGCCTGGCATATAGACACAGGAAGTCTACATCAGTATTACTGTGAGCCTGGCATATAGACACAGGAAGTCTAAAGTATTACTGTGAGCCTGGCACATAGACACAGGAAGTCTACAGTATTACTGTGAGCCTGGCATATAGACACAGGAAGTCTACATCAGTATTACTGTGAGCCTGGCACATAGACACAGGAAGTCTACAGTATTACTGTGAGCCTGGCATATAGACACAGGAAGTCTACAGTATTACTGTGAGCCTGGCATATAGACACAGGAAGTCTACATCAGTATTACTGTGAGCCTGGCATATAGACACAGGAAGTCTAAAGTATTACTGTGAGCCTGGCACATAGACACAGGAAGTCTACAGTATTACTGTGAGCCTGGCATATAGACACAGGAAGTCTACATCAGTATTACTGTGAGCCTGGCATATAGACCCAGGAAGTCTACAGTATTACTGTGAGCCTGGCATATAGACACAGGAAGTCTACATCAGTATTACTGTGAGCCTGGCATATAGACACAGGAAGTCTACATCAGTATTACTGTGACACAGGAAGCCTACATATAGACCTTGTATAAACAGAGCAAACAGCATGATGCAGAATAATGAATTAATCATAGATTATAAATCCCTTTAATCCAGGTGAGAGGGGGTATGGACAACACAGTGAGGGTGGTTGTGGCCTGTCACGGCAGATTAATACTGTGCTTCTTATCTACTGTGTGTGTGTGTGTGTGTGTGTGTGTGTGTGTGTGTGTGTGTGTGTGTGTGTGTGTGTGTGTGTGTGTGTGTGCGTCCGTGCGTATGTGTGCACACTGAGTGACTTGGCAGGCAGGTCGGCAGGCGGTGGACCAGGCCCCTCATAGTGGTCACATAAACACACACACTGATATAACTGGGTAATCAGATACCCCCTCCTCTTTAACACGATAGCTGTAAGCGTGCCGCTGTGTTGGCTACTTGTTTTGAGGTGTACTCTAAACAGGAAAGCAGGAGGGAAGGTGTAACTCTAAACAGGAAGATGGGAGGGAAGGTGTAACTCTAAACAGGAAGGCAGGAGGGAAGGTGTAACTCTAAACAGGAAGACAGGAGGGAAGGTGTAACTCTAAACAGGAAGACAGGAGGGAAGGTGTAACTCTAAACAGGAAGACAGGAGGGAAGGTGTAACTCTAAACAGGAAAATGGGAGGGAAGGTGTAACTCTAAACAGGAAGGCAGGAGGGAAGGTTTAACTCTAAACAGGAAGGCAGGAGGGAAGGTGTAACTCTAAACAGGAAGACAGGAGGGAAGATGTAACTCTAAACAGGAAGATGGGAGGGAAGGTGTAACTCTAAACAGGAAGACAGGAGGGAAGACGTAACTCTAAACAGGAAGGCAGGAGGGAAGGTGTAACTCTAAACAGGAAGACAGGAGGGAAGACGTAACTCTAAACAGGAAGATGGGAGGGAAGGTGTAACTCTAAACAGGAAGATCTGGACAGCGAGCCGGTGGGTTTTTTAAGCGACTGTTGTCACGCTCGACTGATTGCAGGAACTGAACATGGCTCGACTGATAGCAGGAACTGAATATGGCTCGACTGATAGCAGGAACTGAACATGGCTCGACTGATAGCAGGAACTGAATATGGCTCGACTGATAGCAGGAACTGAACATGGCTCGACTGATAGCAGGAACTGGATATGGCTCGACTGATAGCAGGAACTGAACATGGCTCGACTGATAGCAGGAACTGAACATGGCTCGACTGATAGCAGGAACTGAACATGGCTCGACTGATAGCAGGAACTGAACATGGCTCGACTGATAGCATGAGATTAACATGGCTCGACTGATAGCAGAAACTGAACATGGCTCGACTGATAGCAGGAACTGAACATGGCTCGACTGATAGCAGGAACTAAACATGGCTCGACTGATAGCAGGAACTGAACATGGCTCGACTGATAGCAGGAACTGAACATGGCTCGACTGATAGCAGGAACTGAACATGGCTCGACTGATAGCAGGAACTGAACATGGCTCGACTGATAGCAGGAACTGAACATGGCTCGACTGATAGCAGGAACTGAACATGGCTCGACTGATAGCAGGAACTGAACATGGCTCGACTGATAGCAGGAACTGAACATGGCTCGACTGATAGCAGGAACTGAACATGCCTCGACTGATAGCGGGAACTGAACATGGCTCGACTGATAGCAGGAACTGAACATGGCTCGACTGATAGCAGGAACTGAACATGGCTCGACTGATAGCAGGAACTGAACATGGCTCGACTGATAGCAGGAACTGAACATGGCTCGACTGATAGCAGGAACTGAACATGGCTCGACTGATAGCATGAGATTAACATGGCTCGACTGATAGCAGAAACTGAACATGGCTCGACTGATAGCAGGAACTGAACATGGCTCGACTGATAGCAGGAACTGAACATGGCTCGACTGATAGCAGGAACTGAACATGGTTCGACTGATAGCAGGAACTGAACATGGCTCGACTGATAGCAGGAACTGAACATGGCTCGACTGATAGCAGGAACTGAACATGGCTCGACTGATAGCAGGAACTGAACATGGCTCGACTGATAGCAGGAACTGAACATGGCTCGACTGATAGCAGGAACTGAACATGGCTCGACTGATAGCAGGAACTGAACATGGCTCGACTGATAGCATGAGATTAACATGGCTCGACTGATAGCAGAAACTGAACATGGCTCGACTGATAGCAGGAACTGAACATGGCTCGACTGATAGCAGGAACTGAACATGGCTCGACTGACAGCAGGAACTGAACATGGCTCGACTGATAGCAGGAACTGAACATGGCTCGACTGATAGCAGGAACTGAACATGGTCTAACATAGAACGTAGAAAGTAGTGCACTATATAGGGAATATAGTGCCATTTGGGACACAATGGTAGTGTCATCTCTCCTGGATGACTTACCCCATCTGAATAAATGGCTCTGACTGAATGACAGACAGCTCTTCAGACCTGACTGTTCTGCTCCGTCACATCACAGTGTATTGTGGGACTGTTCTGCTCCGTCACATCACAGTGTATTGTGGGACTGTTCTGCTCCGTCACATCACAGTGTATTGTGGGACCTGACTGTTCTGCTCCGTCGCATCACAGTGTATTGTGGGACTGTTCTGCTCCGTCACATCACAGTGTATTGTGGGACTGTTCCGCTCCGTCACATCACAGTGTATTGTGGGACTGTTCTGCTCCGTCACATCACAGTGTATTGTGGGAATGGACTGGTCTGCTCCGTCACATCACAGTGTATTGTGGGACCTGACTGTTCTGCTCCGTCACATCACAGTGTATTGTGGGACTGTTCTGCTCCGTCACATCACAGTGTATTGTGGGACTGTTCCGCTCCGTCACATCACAGTGTATTGTGGGACCTGACTGTTCTGCTCCGTCACATCACAGTGTATTGTGGGACTGTTCTGCTCCGTCACATCACAGTGTATTGTGGGACTGTTCTGCTCCGTCACATCACAGTGTATTGTGGGACCTGACTGTTCTGCTCCGTCACATCACAGTGTATTGTGGGACCTGACTGTTCTGCTCCGTCACATCACAGTGTATTGTGGGAATGGACTGTTCTGCTCCATCACATCACAGTGTATTGTGGGACTGGACTGTTCTGCTCCATCACATCACAGTGTATTGTGGGACTGGACTGTTCTGCTCCGTCACATCACAGTGTATTGTGGGAATGGACTGCTCCGTCACATCACAGTGTATTGTGGGACTGGTCTGCTCCGTCACATCACAGTGTAATGTGGGACTGTTCTGCTCCATCACATCACAGTGTATTGTGGGACCTGACTGTTCTGCTCCGTCACATCACAGTGTATTGTGGGACCTGACTGTTCTGCTCCGTCACATCACAGTGTATTGTGGGAATGGACTGCTCCGTCACATCACAGTGTATTGTGGGACTGTTCTGCTCCATCACATCACAGTGTATTGTGGGACCTGACTGTTCTGCTCCGTCACATCACAGTGTATTGTGGGACCTGACTGGTCTGCTCCGTCACATCACAGTGTAATGTGGGACTGGTCTGCTCCGTCACATCACAGTGTATTGTGGGACATGACTGTTCTGCTCCGTCACATCACAGTGTATTGTGGGACTGTTCTGCTCCGTCACATCACAGTGTATTGTGGGACCTGACTGTTCTGCTCCGTCACATCACAGTGTATTGTGGGACCTGACTGGTCTGCTCCGTCACATCACAGTGTATTGTGGGACCGGACTGTTCTGCTCCGTCACATCACAGTGTATTGTGGGACCTGACTGTTCTGCTCCGTCACATCACAGTGTATTGTGGGACTGGACTGTTCTGCTCCGTCACATCACAGTGTATTGTGGGACTGGACTGTTCTGCTCCGTCACATCACAGTGTATTGTGGGACTGGACTGTTCTGCTCCGTCACATCACAGTGACTGGTCTGCTCCGTCACATCACAGTGTATTGTGGGACTGGACTGTTCTGCTCCGTCACATCACAGTGTATTGTGGGACCTGACTGTTCTGCTCCGTCACATCACAGAGTGATTGTGGGACTGTTCTGCTCCATCATACTGGGTTAGAACCACAGAAAACACTCTCAGGTTAAAGACTGAACACACACCCAGGTGGTGGTGGTGGTGGTCGTGTAGTGTAATCACTGAGGAGGAGGCTGAATGTTGAAGGCCTGTTAATAATAGCCCTGCATTAGAGACTGGCCCAAGACTGGCCCAAAACTGGCCCAAGACTGGCCCAAGAGCTGTTAGTGTGTGTTAGGTACACACGTACGCACAAACACTCTCCCTCCCTTTGCCTCTCTCTGTCTCTGATGGGCTGTGTGTGATTGTGAAGACGTGTTGCCTTTTCTCCAGGACAGTGGTACAGTAACTCTTTCTGGCAGGTAAATGTCACAGTGTTGTCTGGATGGAGAATCACTATTTTATCAACCTGACACTCCTGAAGGTAGGCTGAAACACTCCTGAAGGTAGGCTGAAACAAACCCAACCTGACACTCCTGAAGGTAGGCTGAAACACTCCTGAAGGGAGGCTGAAACAAACCCAACCTGACACTCCTGAAGGTAGGCTGAAACAAACCCAACCTGACACCCCTGAAGGGAGGCTGAAACAAACCCAACCTGACACTCCTGAAGGGAGGCTGAAACAACATTGAGCAATATGTAGCCTTAAGGTATTATTACAATACAATGTTGGATTGTACTTTCACACACACACACACACACACACACACACACACACACACACACACACACACACAGTTGCCAGGTAGAGTCCCATGTGATGCACACGGTAAAGGCCACCTGCCCCGTGCTGTAGTCTAGCAAACAGTCCAGATACTATAAGCCCTATTGAATTAGACTCAGACATTCCCTCTGAAAGGCAGTAAACAGAGGAAAAGCTCATCTCATGAAGTGTCAAATTGAACTTTGCACAAAATTTCACCTCTGAGCCTTCTTAGTAATACTGTGAGTCAGTGTTACTGTTAGACGCCAGACTGTCAAAAAGGTGTTGATGGGACCTCACTCAAAAAGGTGTTGATGGGACCTCACTCAAAAAGGTGTGATGGGACCTCACTCAAAAAGGTGTGATGGGTCCTCACTCAAAAAGGTGTGATGGGTCCTCACTCAAAAAGGTGTTGATGCGTCCTCACTCAAAAAGGTGTTGATGCGTCCTCACTCAAAAAGGTGTTGATGGGTCCTCACTCAAAAAGATGTCACATGAGGCGTACTTCTTTTTTACTTAAAAAAAATGATTTTCACTGCATCAGGGACAGCGTACACCGACGTTTCGACTTTAGCGCCTTCTTCAGTGTGTAGGTACAATTTGTTTTCATTCAAAAGAGAATTTTGTAAAAAATAAAATAAAAAAAATACAGACACTCATCAGTTAATCAGGGATGTGGCTTCTCTGGTCCTCCTGTATTCAAGTCAGTCACAAAGAAATACAGAATTATAGGGCATGAAGGGAGATTGTGGCCACCAGGATTGGACTGTTCATGAATCAAATTTCCTTAGGTGTCTGCTCACTTGGATACATTATATCAATTTTTACCACAAAGGACATCAGGCATAGCCTGGGGCTAACTCACAAACGATATATAGAATCTGATATGGACAGCGTTGTTGTTTAACAGTCTAAATTTGCCCTATAGGGTAATCTAGTAATTTAGTTTTATATATTCACATGGCTTCTCTTTGGAGTCACTTGTTGTTTTAATCACGTCCTCCACACGCTGGAGGAACTTTTTCCAACCTGACGTAAACGCTATTCATTAATAGAATGTTGTTGTTCTATAAAGTGTCTCGCATCTGGCGAGGGCATATTTTTGAAGTCTGATAGTGGATTTATGTTCTCCCAAGGCGTATTTTCAAGGCGCGGGGTGTTTTTCCAATATAAACGTTGTTTTTTGCTAGAACACTGAAACATATAAATAACTCCTACCCAGACTCTACTTTGTGTTTGTGAAAACCAATGGTTCCTGCTCTGGAATCATAAAATAGGACCAGGGCCCATACAGGCCAGCGCTGGCTGTTTCTCTGCACTGTCTAAAATATACATTTCTTTAAATGAGGTAACTATTTGCATCACGTTTTGGGGTATTTCCAACATGAGGTATTCTATTGTATAATATGAGTCACCTTTGGTGTTTCACAAAACACTAATATATTAAGTCCAGCAACAAAACATTTACTTGGATCCAACTTAATTGAATCAAATCAAAAACTCTTATTAGTCTTAGATCTACTTCATCTTTTTGTTCCCCATCCGTGCTCTAAGCCTTCATACAGTATCTAGTGCCAACTCAGCAGGACGTTATCACCGACCACCCATCACCTCTCTCTCTCTCTCTGTTCCCATTTGTCATGGTCTTACTCATACAGACTTGTATGTGGGTTATTTGTTGCAGTATGTAGCAGGCTACTTCAGGGTATTTATGTGATTGTAAATGCAGCGGGTAAAGGGAACCATCCTTTGCATTGTTTGTCGGTGTCAATGTACTTTGTCATTCATCACCAACTGGAAAAAAAACGATGGAGGGAATGCCAACAATTGACTGGCGATTCAACATAATCTGAGGCGTGACAAATTGCTGAATTCATCCGTTGGTGGCTATTCTTTTATAGAAATGCTATATTAGGCCTCTCTCTCTACTCTCGTTTTTCTCACTTCTCTCTTTGTTCTCTCTATCTCTCCTCTCTCTGTTTTCTCTCTTCTCTTTGTTCTCTCTCTCTCTCCTCTCTCTGTCTCTTCTCTCTCTGTTCTCTCTCTCCTCTCTCTGTTCTCTCTCCTCTCTTTGTTCTCTCTCTCTCCTCTCTCTGTCTCTCCTATCTCTCTCCCTCTCTCCTCTTTGTTCTCTCTCTCTCCTCTCTCTGTCTCTCCTCTCTCTCTCTTCTCTCTGTTCTCTCTGTTCTCTCTGTTCTCTCTGTTCTCTCTGTTCTCTCTCTTCTCTCTGTTCTCTCTCTCTCCTCTCTGTCTCCTCTTTCTGTCTCTCCTCTTTGTTCTCTCTGTCTCTCCTCTCTCTCTCTTCTCTCTGTTCTCTCTCTCTCTCTCTCTCTTCTCTCTGTTCTCTCTCTCTCTCTTATCTTTGTTCTCTCTCTCTCCTCTCTCTGTCTCTCCTCTCTCTCTCTTCTCTCTTCTCTCTCTCCTCTCTCTCTCTTCTCTCTGTCTCTTCACGCTTCTCTCTCTCTTCTCTCTCTCTTATCTCTCTCTCTTCTCTCTGTCTCTCTCTCTCTGGGCCTTGTCACTAAACTGTCTGTCAGAGCAGCTCACCGCGCCACATCGTCAACGTCTGACCTTCAACACTGACAGAGAAAAGGAGAGCAGCACTGCAGCGCATCCCACCTCACCTCTGCCCTCCCCACCACCCTCTTTCTCTATTGCCCCTCCCCACCCACCATCTTTCTCTATTGCCCCTCCCCACCCACCCTCTTTCTCTCTTGCCCCTCCCCACCCACCCTCTTTCTCTCTTTCCCCTCCCCACCCACCCTCTTTCTCTCTTTCCCCTCCCCACCCACCTTCTTTCTCTCTTTCCCCTCCCCACCCACCCTCTTTCTCTCTTGCCCCTCCCCACCCACCCTCTTTCTCTCTTTCCCCTCCCCATCCACCCTCTTTCTCTCTTGCCCCTCCCCACCCACCCACCCTCTTTCTCTCTTGCCCCTCCCCACCCACCCTCTTTCTCTCTTTCCCCTCCCCACCCACCCACCCTCTTTCTCTCTTTCCCCTCCCCATCCACCCTCTTTCTCTCTTGCCCCTCCCCACACACCCTCTTTTTCTCTTTCCCCTCCCCACCCACCCACCCTCTTTCTCTCTTTCCCCTCCCCATCCACCCTCTTTCTCTCTTGCCCCTCCCCACCCACCCTCTTTCTCTCTTTCCCATCCCCACCCACCCACCCTCTTTCTCTCTTGCCCCCTCCCACCCTCTTTCTCGCTTGCCCCTCCCCACACACCCACTCTCTCCTCTCTTTCTCTTTTCCCTCTCCACACCATGTCTCTCTCTCCTCTCTCCTGTAGTGGGCAGGCCACTGAGACACACACACACATATATATATATATATATACACATACCTTTCTCTCTCTGCTTCTCTCATTCACCAGACTGAGCAGGTAAAAACATGGGGTTCTTTATTTCACCCTAGTGTAGAAAGTGATTAAAATCACATTTTATTGGTCACATACACATGGTTAGCAGACGTTAATGCGAGTGTTGTGAAATACTTGTGCTTCTAGTTCCGACAGTGCAGTAATATCTAACAATTCCCCAACAACTACCTGATACACACAAATCTAAAGGGGTGATTCTGACAACGTTTTCAAGTAGTCCTATACAGGAAGCCGTTGAGTTCCTATATCAGCAGTAAGGTGTTTGTGTGTTCAGCAGTAAGGTGTGTGTGTGTGTGTGTGTTCAGAACAGGGGCAACAGGACAGGAGTGGGAGGTTGGAGGGGTTTCTCCCAGGGGCTTGGGGGGTTGAGCAGGAGGGTTTGAAGCGTTCCGCCTGGCTGGCTGATACTACTGCCTGCCGCCTGAGTTCACACCTGGTGCCCAGCGGCATTAACCCTGGCAGCTGGGGGTGCGGAGAGGAGGGGGCTGAAAGGAACAACCACTGGCAGAATCGAACAGCCACTAGCAGAATCTAACTGAAATGGCCCCCTATTCCCTATGGGGCCTTGTCAAAACTATGTAGAGAATAGGGTGTCATTTGGAATGCAAGCAGAGGGGAAAGAAACAGGCCTCACCTCAGAGGAGCTTTCAAAGTAGTGTGACTACAACTCTACCACTTCCACTGGTCTAATCGGACCTACGGTACAGTCAGTCACTAGGGACACTGCTGCAATCAAAGCTAGTCAGTCACTAGGGACACTGCTCTAATGGGACCTACAGTCAGTCACTAGGGACACTGCTGCAATCAAAGCTACAGTACAGTCAGTCACTAGGGAAACTGCTCTAATGGGACCTACAGTCAGTCACTAGGGACACTGCTGCAATCAGACCTACAGTACAGTCAGTCACTAGGGACACTGCTGCAATCAAACCTACAGTACAGTCAGTCACTAGGGACACTGCTGCAATCAAACCTACAGTACAGTCAGTAACTAGGGACAGGGCTGCAATCAGACGTACAGTACAGTCAGTCACTAGGGACACTGCTCTAATCAGACCTACAGTCAGTCACTAGGGACACTGCTGCAATCAGACCTACAGTACAGTCAGTCACTAGGGACACTGCTCTAATGGGACCTACAGTCAGTCACTAGGGACACTGCTGCAATCAGACCTACAGTCACTAGGGACACTGCTGCAATCAGACCTACAGTACAGTCAGTCACTAGGGACACTGCTCTAATCAGACCTACAGTCACTAGGGACACTGCTGCAATCAGACCTACAGTACAGTCAGTCACTAGGGACACTGCTCTAATGGGACCTACAGTCAGTCACTAGGGACACTGCTGCAATCAGACCTACAGTCACTAGGGACACTGCTGCAATCAGACCTACAGTACAGTCAGTCACTAGGGACACTGCTCTAATCAGACCTACAGTCACTAGGGACACTGCTGCAATCAGACCTACAGTACAGTCAGTCACTAGGGACAGTGCTCTAATCAGACCTACAGTCAGTCACTAGGGCCACTGCTCTAATCAGACCTACAGTCACTAGGGACACTGCTCTAATCAGACCTACAGTCAGTCACTAGGGCCACTGCTCTAATCAGACCTACAGTCAGTCACTAGGGACACTGCTCTAATCAGACCTACAGTCAGTCACTAGGGCCACTGCTCTAATCAGACCTACAGTCAGTCACTAGGGACACTGCTCTAATCAGACCTACAGTCACTAGGGACACTGCTGCAATCAGACCTACAGTCAGTCACTAGGGCCACTGCTCTAATCAGACCTACAGTCAGTCACTAGGGACAGTCTTTCCTGGTCACATGACCTGAACAGGAACAACTCCCTGGACTATGGGCCATTTGAGAACCACTGTGGAGAGCCAGTGTCAGCAGTTCTGTCTGGCTAAGGACACAATAGACTCACATCTCTCCCCTGTATTGCTAGACTCAAAGCTTTCTACACAGTCTATGACTGATGCATCTACGTCCAAATCAAAATGTGGTTTCTGTTAACCTTGCTAACAGGCAGTGGTGGAAAAAGTACTCCGTTTTCATACTTGTGTAAAAGTAAAGATACCTTAATAGAAAATGACTCAAATAAAAGTGAAAGTCACCCAGTGAAATACTACTTGAGCAAAAATATACTTCAGTATCAAAAGTAAAAGTATAAATCATTTCAAATGGTTTATATTAAGCAAACCAGATTACATTTTTATTTTCTATTTTTTTTACGGATAGCTAGGGGCTCACTCCAACACTCAGACATCATTTACAAATGAAACATTTGTGTTTAGTGAGTCTGCCAGATTAGGGGCAGTATGTTCTTTTTGATACTGTAAGTGCGTGATTTTGACCATTTTCCTGTCCTGTGAAGCAATGTAAGGAGTACTTTTGGGTGTCAGGGAAAATGTATGGAGTAAAAAGTACATTATTTATTATAGATTACAGATTAGTATCAGACCCATACGTCTTAAAGTGAAGGCAGACTGTCTCTCTGAGTGAGATTACTGTCTGGGTGTGTCTGCTGCAATACATACCCCTCACCTACTCTCATTAGCAACATGTAACCAAACCAGGACCAAAATATCTCAGATATTGAGGTTAGGTTAGGTTAGATAGGTGATAAAGAGAGAGACGGAGAGACGGAGAGAGCGAGAGAGAGAGAGAGACAGAGAGAGAGAGAGAGACGGAGAGAGAGAGAGAGAGAGAGAGAGAGAGAGAGAGAGAGACGGAGAGAGAGAGAGAGACGGAGAGAGAGAGAGAGAGAGAGAGAGAGAGAGAGAGAGGCGTGGGGCCCATTTATAGGGGAAGGAACCCCCCTCACCTTTTCTATTCCTCTTTCATTCTCTCTTGTTCTATCTCACTTTCATTCTCTCTCTCTTACCCGTGCACCCTCTCTGCTATCTCTCTCCACCACACCACCAGGTCTCCCCACGTAATAACACCCATAACAAGAATAACACTCTGGATGCACAGGCAGGCTCCAGTCAGTCACCTGTTCCCACAATGCAGCAGCAGCAGGTGGGATTGAAACTGGTTCAATCCGGTTGGGGCCTCCCTTTCTATCCTCTGAGCTGAGGGACCTACCGAGGTAGAAATAGTTTCAAGCCTTCACTACCTCACAGTGAAGCAGTAGTACAGCTGATCCAACCCACACCGACTCTCCCTGTCTCTGGAGTAGCAGCTGCCCTCAAAGTCTATTGTTCCTGTAAAAGCCTGTTATGTGTCGGGGAACAGATGGAACAGAGCGAGGCACATACAGGGCAGCAGAGCTCTTAAACCTACCACACCACCACCCTGAGAGTGACTAGGCCTTATACACCACCCTGAGAGTGACTAGGCCTTATACACCACCCTGAGAGTGACTAGGCCTTATACACCACCCTGAGAGTGACTAGGCCTTACATACCACCCTGAGAGTGACTAGGCCTTATACACCACCCTGAGAGTGACTAGGCCTTATACACCACCCTGAGAGTGTCTAGGCCTTACATACCACCCTGAGAGTGACTAGGCCTTATACACCACCCTGAGAGTGTCTAGGCATTATATACCACCCTGAGAGTGACTAGGCCTTATACACCACCCTGAAAGTGACTAGGCCTTATACACCACCCTGAGAGTGTCTAGGCATTATATACCACCCTGAGAGTGACTAGGCCTTACATACCACCCTGAGAGTGACTAGGCATTACATACCACCCTGAGAGTGACTAGGCATTATATACCACCCTGAGAGTGTCTAGGCATTATATACCACCCTGAGAGTGACTAGGCCTTATACACCACCCTGAGAGTGACTAGGCATTATATACCACCCTGAGAGTGTCTAGGCATTATATACCACCCTGAGAGTGACTAGGCCTTATACACCACCCTGAGAGTGACTAGGCATTACATACCACCCTGAGAGTGACTAGGCATTATATACCACCCTGAGAGTGACTAGGCCTTATACACCACCCTGAGAGTGACTAGGCATTATATACCACCCTGAGAGTGACTAGACATTATACACCACCCTGAGAGTGACTAGGCCTTATACACCACCCTGAGAGTGACTAGGCCTTATACACCACCCTGAGAGTGACTAGGCATTATATACCACCCTGAGAGTGACTAGGCATTATACACCACCCTGAGAGTGACTAGGCATTATACACCACCCTGAGAGTGACTAGGCAATATACACCACCCTGAGAGTGACCAGGCCTTACATACCACCCTACCTCTTCGTGTTCACTTTACTCTCTAACTGGCTGACATTCTCTCTCTCTCTTTCTCTCTCTCACAGCAGTTTTATAGCGGTCCCCTGTTTACATTCCCCAGTAGCTGACTCACCTCAGGGGACTAACTGCATCACTGAACACACACACACACTGTATCATCCCTTTCAAACACAGACTCTCTCTCTCTCCCTCTCTTTCTCTCTCTCTCTCTCTCTCTCTCTCCCTCTCTTTCTCTCTCTCTCTCTCTCTCCTTCTCTCTCTCTTTCTCTCTCTCTCTCCCTCTCTCTCCCTAGCACACACACTGTATCATCCCTTTCAAACACACTCTCTCTCTCTCTCTCTTTCTCTCTCTCCCTCTCTTTCTCTCTCTCTCTCTCTCTCTCCCTCTCTTTCTCTCTCTCTCTCTAGCACACACACTGTATCATCCCTTTCAAACACTCTCTCTCTCTCTCTCTCTCTCTCGCACACACACAATCCTATTGCTCATATCATACAGAAAGCAGCTAGTCACATGACAAGCTCCACTTCTCCCTGAGGACAATGCTACTCCCCTGTCTAACAGACACCCATGCTGGGTCACACACACACACACACACACACACACACACACACACATATATTTTCTTTAGGCGCCAAATGGAGAGAAAAAAAACAGACTTAAACAGGGGAGAATTTAAGCTGAACTCTGTTGCAAAATGTTTTGCTATGTTTTGAAACTGTGTGCACCAATGAATATGACTCAGCTCTCTCCTATAGCCAACTAGCACTGAAACACGTTGTCTGTCTAGTGGACTGAAAACATTAGGCCTAATTCTGTGTGCTTATTAGGCCTATACTACAGTAGCTTGGCTGAACCACAAGGTGCACAGCAAGGCGTAGCCTATACCTACAAGCAGATGAAACTGAGGACATTGTGTATAACCATGTCCCAAATGGCACCCTAATCCCTATATAATAGAATACTACTAAAGTAGTGCACTATATAGGGAATAGGGTGCCATTTGGGACAAATGTCGTGTGGCTCAGTTGGTAGAGCAGGGCACTTGCAAAGTCAGGGTTGTGGATTGGATTCCCACGAGGGACCAGTATGAACATGTATGTAAGTCGCTCTGGGTAAGAGCGTCTGCTAAATGACTCAAATCTAAGTCCATTAATAAAAGATCTCCTCCAACTCAAAGGGCCAATGGTAGGATCGGGTTAGTTCAATAACACAGCATGCTAGAATCTATTCAAATCTCAGGAATTAGCCCTTTCAATTCAATTGGTGAGTGTATTCTCCATCCCCATGTCTTAAAAGAGAACTTCAGAATACATTACATAGTATAACGTTGGGAGAAGAGCAATACACAAAATCATTGCAACCTGTGATAGTGATTACAACATTAGACTACAGCATTAGACTACAGCATTCGACTACAGCATTAGACTATAGCATTAGACTACAGCATTAGACTACAGCATTAGACTACAACATTAGGCTACAGCATTAGACTACAGCATTAGACTACAGCATTAGACTCCAACATTAGACTACAGCATTAGACTACAACATTAGACTCCAGCATTAGACTCCAACATTAGACTCCAACATTAGACTACAGCATTAGACTACAGCATTAGACTACAACATTAGGCTACAGCATTAGACTACAACATTAGGCTATGTGGTACGCTAAGTGGGATTTTATAGAAGTTTATGAATGTCAGAAATGCACTTGTATTCAACAGCAACTGAAAAGAATGCTAATGAAATGCTGTTTCCGCCTACACTCACTGTAAGGGCACAGTAATACTTTTTGGCCCACTTCTAAGTAAATAGGCTCCAGCCAGACAGAGGGAGTGTAGTTGTGTAAAGTAGAGCCCAGGACTCTGGTCAAAAGTAGTGCACTACATAGGGAATAGGGCGCCATTTGGAACACATCCAAGCTGTAAGTGCACAGTTGTAGGGTGCAGCCAGGCCTAGTAGTGTAAAATCAGGGTCTGTAGCGGCAACCTAGCAGAGCGCATGAGACACTAATCACTCCTAAAGAGGTCGTAAAGGTCGCCAGAGAGGCATTGACTAGGAACAGCCACAGAGTGTGGAGAAAGAGGCCACTGTGTGGGTGGGGAGGGGGGTGGAGCTGCCATTGCAACTCATTAGAAACGGACTCCTGGAAGGAGTAGATAGCATGGCAAAAAAAAAACATTAAATGCATCTTAAATGACACTCTATTCCCTATAGAGTGCAATACTTTTGACCAGTTCCCATAGAGTGGCATCTGAGAGGCAACCACAGCTTTCTGTAGCTTTCTAGTCCACATCCATGAACGTTCCTAATTCCATTCATAGAACCCTTTCCATTCCATTCTGGCCTATTCTAAACTGTGCAGGTGCAGCCTCTGTGGAGCCTGAATATAGCCTATGCCTACACTGCGGTTATATATACTGTGGCTAATTTCAGCATGAACTAAACTGGACCTACTTGATTGTCGACACATACTGAGCCATTGTTCAGACACCTACAGTACCTACCAGGCCGTGCAATAAACAAGGATTGCGTTGCCACGGCAACCCCTGACCGCTTCCTGCTGCGCTTCTTAGGATGAGGTGATTTGGTGGCGCTTGTTTAGTGCACCTGCCGCACGACTGACCCCGTTTTAGCACATCAGACAGCCAATCAGTGAGTCAGACGAGGGAGCTCATTATTGGCCATTGTCTAAAAACAATAGTAACATTACATGTTTGAATGCTACTCAAGAAGAGATATCAAATGAAAAGCTCATCAAAAGCCAACATGCTGAACCCTAATGACGGACACTATGCCTGTGCAGCGACGCTACCGTAAACACCTGGCGTGAGAATTGTACTACGATAGCAACAAAAACAGCCTGGAAACTCCACTAGACTTTAATTTTACATTTTATTATTGGCCCGTCTTCAGAGGAAAAAAATATTTATTTTTTCTTACACTTACATTCTACACATATGGGACTTTTTTTTACACAGTAGTTACTGTACATAGCTAAATATAGTACTTTCAGTCATAACAATTATAGTATGTCTACTTCACCATCAGTATGTCTACTTCACCATCCGTATGTCTACTTCACCATCCGTATGTCTACTTCACCATCAGTATGTCTACTTCACCATCAGTATGTTTACTTCACCCATCAGTATGTCTACTTCACCATCAGTATGTCTACTTCACCCATCAGTATGTCTACTTCACCCATCAGTATGTCTACTTCACCATCAGTATGTCTACTTCACCATCAGTATGTCTACTTCACCCATCAGTATGTCTACTTCACCATCAGTATGTCTACTTCACCCATCAGTATGTCTACTTCACCATCAGTATGTCTACTTCACCATCAGTATGTCTACTTCACCATCAGTATGTTTACTTCACCCATCAGTATGTCTACTTCACCATCAGTATGTCTACTTCACCATCAGTATGTCTACTTCACCATCAGCATGTCTACTTCACCATCAGTATGTCTACTTCACCATCAGTATGTCTACTTCACCATCAGTATGTCTACTTCACCCATCAGTATGTCTACTTCACCCATCAGTATGTCTACTTCACCCATCAGTATGTCTACTTCACCCATCAGTATGTCTACTTCACCCATCAGTATGTCTACTTCACCCATCAGTATGTCTACTTCACCCATCAGTATGTCTACTTCACCATCAGTATGTCTACTTCACCATCAGCATGTCTACTTCACCATCAGTATGTCTACTTCACCATCAGTATGTCTACTTCACCATCAGTATGTCTACTTCACCCATCAGTATGTCTACTTCACCCATCAGTATGTCTACTTCACCCATCAGTATGTCTACTTCACCCATCAGTATGTCTACTTCACCCATCAGTATGTCTACTTCACCCATCAGTATGTCTACTTCACCATCAGTGTGTCTACTTCACCATCAGTATGTCTACTTCACCCATCAGTATGTCTACTTTACCATCAGTATGTCTACTTCACCCATCAGTATGTCTACTTCACCATCAGTATGTCTACTTCACCCCCTTCGGTCATCCCCAAAGCCAATTCCTCCTTTGGCCGCCTTTCCTTCCAGTTCTCTGCTGCCAATGACTCGAACGAATTGCAAAAATCACTGAAATTGGAGACTTATATCTCCCTCACTAACTTTAAGCATCAGCTGTCAGAGCAGCTTACCGTTCACTGTACCTGTACACAGCCCATCTGTAAATAGCCCACCCAACTACCTCGTCCCATATTGTTATAACCCAGTATCTCTACTTACACATCATCATCTGTACATCCATCACTCCAGTGTTAATTGCTCAATTGTAATTATTTCACCATTATGGCCTATTAATTGCCTTACCTCCCTAACCTTACTACATTTGCACACACTGTACATAGATTGTTCTATTGTGTTATTGACTGTACGTTTGTTTATCCCATGTGAAACTATGTTGTATGTTGTTTGTGTCGCACTGCTTTGCTTTATCTTGGCC
Source organism: Oncorhynchus clarkii lewisi (assembly GCF_045791955.1). NCBI lineage: Eukaryota > Metazoa > Chordata > Actinopteri > Salmoniformes > Salmonidae > Oncorhynchus > Oncorhynchus clarkii. Next base: position 39,440,043 of record NC_092174.1, read on the forward strand.
AGGTCACAGGTGCAAATGAGAACTTGTTCTCAACTGACCTACCTGGTTAAATAAAGGTGAAAGGATCAAATGTATAAAATAAAAAAATCAATAACAGGAAACCACACCCCTAGTTTATGAATAGCAGGAAACCACACCCCTAGTTTATGAATAGCAGGAAACCACACCCCTAGTTTATGAATAGCAGGAAACCACACCCCTAGTTTATGAATAGCAGGAAACCACACCCCTAGTTTATGAATAGCAGGAAACCACACCGCTAGTTTATGAATAGCAGGAAACCACACCCCTAGTTTATGAATAGCAGGAAACCACACCCCTAGTTTATGAATAGCAGGAAACCACACCCCTAGTTTATGAATAGCAGGAAACCACACCCCTAGTTTATGAATAGCAGGAAACCACACCCCTAGTTTATGAATAGCAGGAAACCACACCCCTAGTTTATGAATAGCAGGAAACCACACCCCTAGTTTATGAATAGCAGGAAACCACACCCCTAGTTTATGAATAGCAGGAAACTACACCACTAGCTTGTCAATAATAATCATTTGTGTTTGTGATACATCATACAGGCACACAGCAGGTAAGCCTAAGCACGACACACTGATGATGATTTGATAATGATGTACTGTGCTACACCGCACCCTTCCATTCCTCTGGCTGCTTCTCTCTCAAAACCCATGTCACACTCACACCGAGCAGCCCACTTCACATGTAAAGAGCTTGTGAAGATGGACAAGAGCAACCACATCACCACAAATGAAATGAGGTAGAAATAGAGTTTAGTTGTGTGATTGTGATTCTGCCAGGGGTGGGATGGGAGAACAGAGTTCTGTTTCAGTCGTCTCAGTCTGTAGACCTGGGGAGGATTGTACATTCCATGACTCTCTCTGTGTAGTGTGTAGCTCTTTGCTAGCCTAAACGCTCAGCGCCCTGGTTTTGGTCTGCGCTGAGCGTCAACATTCTGAGTAAACAAGAAATTAGTTTCATAACTAGTGTAAACTAAGGCTAGGCTACTTCCCCGTACCCTGTAGTCTGCAGCCTGGACATGGAGAAGGAACAGAGAATGCCAAGCAGAGAGACATGGTTCTTTTGGCATACCTCAAACCGGGGATCAAACCCCCAGCCTTCTGATGTCAGGGTGGACAGTCTAACCGCCAGGCCACTGCATTGGTCAGTATTATAACTGCAGAACTAATATGCTGGTCGGTCGCATGTCGGGAACCAACGTGTGTTTTTCTAGAAGGACCCGTCCCTTTTCTTTGCCCCTCTCTGCTTACCATGTCCAGATTCAACAGGCTCCTTCACACCTATATCAGATGACTCATTCACACACACACGGCTGTGATTTTGGCCCAGCAGGCAGGGTGGAAGAGAGTCCAGATTAGTTGGACTTGTATTATAGAGGACTGAGGGCTCCGACTCACCAGCCAGCCCATTATCTATCTGTCTGGTAGCTGGCGGTGTCACAGCTGCTGCCACACCGAGCGCAACGGACAGAACACTGGCACCCTGCCCTGCTGGCACTGAGACCAGGCTTGCTTCACAAATAGCACCCTATATTTCCTATGCAGTACACTATTTAAGGAATAGGGTGCCATTTGGGACACAGGCCAGGTTAGAGATCTGTAATCGCTCAATGTGGAGATCATCCTACTACATGCGTCTGGTCTGGGTTAACGCTTGGCAAGGCTAGCTGAGTGTGAACGGCTAGGACACCACAAGCTGTGGGATGGGACGGCTAGGACACCACAAGCTGTGGGATGGGACGGCTAGGACACCACAAGCTGGGGGATGGGACGGCTAGGACACCACAAGCTGTGGGATGGGACGGCTAGGACACCACAAGCTGAGGGATGGGACGGCTAGGACACCACAAGCTGTGGGATGGGACGGCTAGGACACCACAAGCTGTGGGATGGGACGGCTAGGACACCACAAGCTGGGGGATGGGACGGCTAGGACACCACAAGCTGTGGGATGGGACGGCTAGGACACCACAAGCTGTGGGATGGGACGGCTAGGACACCACAAGCTGGGAGATGGGACGGCTAGGACACCACAAGCTGTGGGATGGGACGGCTAGGACACCACAAGCTGTGGGATGGGACGGCTAGGACACCACAAGCTGTGGGATGGGACGGCTAGGACACCACAAGCTGTGGGATGGGACGGCTAGGACACCACAAGCTGTGGGATGGGACGGCTAGGACACCACAAGCTGTGGGATGGGACGGCTAGGACACCACAAGCTGTGGGATGGGACGGCTAGGACACCACAAGCTGAGGGATGGGACGGCTAGGACACCACAAGCTGTGGGAAGGGACGGCTAGGACACCACAAGCTGTGGGATGGGACGGCTAGGACACCACAAGCTGTGGGATGGGACGGCTAGGACACCACAAGCTGGGAGATGGGACGGCTAGGACACCACAAGCTGTGGGATGGGACGGCTAGGACACCACAAGCTGTGGGATGGGACGGCTAGGACACCACAAGCTGTGGGATGGGACGGCTAGGACACCACAAGCTGGGAGATGGGACGGCTAGGACACCACAAGCTGTGGGATGGGACGGCTAGGACACCACAAGCTGTGGGATGGGACGGCTAGGACACCACAAGCTGTGGGATGGGACGGCTAGGACACCACAAGCTGTGGGATGGGACGGCTAGGACACCACAAGCTGGGGGATGGGACGGCTAGGACACCACAAGCTGTGGGATGGGACGGCTAGGACACCACAAGCTGTGGGATGGGACGGCTAGGACACCACAAGCTGTGGGATGGGACGGCTAGGACACCACAAGCTGTGGGATGGGTCGGCTAGGACACCACAAGCTGTGGGATGGGACGGCTAGGACACCACAAGCTGTGGGATGGGACGGCTAGGACACCACAAGCTGAGGGATGGGACGGCTAGGACACCACAAGCTGTGGGATGGGACGGCTAGGACACCACAAGCTGTGGGATGGGACGGCTAGGACACCACAAGCTGTGGGATGGGACGGCTAGGACACCACAAGCTGTGGGATGGGACGGCTAGGACACCACAAGCTGTGGGATGGGACGGCTAGGACACCACAAGCTGTGGGATGGGACGGCTAGGACACCACAAGCTGGGGGATGGGACGGCTAGGACACCACAAGCTGTGGGATGGGACGGCTAGGACACCACAAGCTGTGGGATGGGACGGCTAGGACACCACAAGCTGTGGGATGGGACGGCTAGGACACCACAAGCTGTGGGATGGGACGGCTAGGACACCACAAGCTGTGGGATGGGACGGCTAGGACACCACAAGCTGTGGGATGGGACGGCTAGGACACCACAAGCTGGGGGATGGGACGGCTAGGACACCACAAGCTGTGGGATGGGACGGCTTGGACACCACAAGCTGTGGGATGGGACGGCTAGGACACCACAAGCTGTGGGATGGGACGGCTAGGACACCACAAGCTGTGGGATGGGACGGCTAGGACACCACAAGCTGAGGGATGGGACGGCTAGGACACCACAAGCTGTGGGATGGGACGGCTAGGACACCACAAGCTGTGGGATGGGACGGCTAGGACACCACAAGCTGTGGGATGGGACGGCTAGGACACCACAAGCTGGGAGATGGGACGGCTAGGACACCACAAGCTGTGGGATGGGACGGCTAGGACACCACAAGCTGTGGGATGGGACGGCTAGGACACCACAAGCTGTGGGATGGGACGGCTAGGACACCACAAGCTGTGGGATGGGACGGCTAGGACACCACAAGCTGTGGGATGGGACGGCTAGGACACCACAAGCTGTGGGATGGGACGGCTAGGACACCACAAGCTGAGGGATGGGACGGCTAGGACACCACAAGCTGTGGGATGGGACGGCTAGGACACCACAAGCTGTGGGATGGGACGGCTAGGACACCACAAGCTGTGGGATGGGACGGCTAGGACACCACAAGCTGGGAGATGGGACGGCTAGGACACCACAAGCTGTGGGATGGGACGGCTAGGACACCACAAGCTGTGGGATGGGACGGCTAGGACACCACAAGCTGTGGGATGGGACGGCTAGGACACCACAAGCTGTGGGATGGGACGGCTAGGACACCACAAGCTGTGGGATGGGACGGCTAGGACACCACAAGCTGTGGGATGGGACGGCTAGGACACCACAAGCTGGCGGCGAGTCATGAAGTTCATGTTTGAGTGGCACGGACCCAGAATGTGTCCTAAATAACACCCTATTCTCTATAGCGCACCACTTTTGATGAGAGCCCTATGGGCCATGGTCAAAAGTAGTGCACTTGAAAGGGCATATGGTGCCATTTGGCAAAGACCAAGAGAGGAGAAAGCCTGACCATATGCTAGTGCTGTTAGATTAGAAGCTTGACTGAACCACTGGGGAGGACAGGGACTGGGGAGGGCAGGGATTGGGGAGGAGGCGGGGACTGGGGAGGAGGCAGGGACTGGTGAAGAGGCAGGGACTGGGGAAGGCATGGATTTGAGAGGAAACAGGGACTGGACTGGGAAGGAGGCAGGGATTGAACTGGGGAAGGCAGGTATTGGGGATGAAGCAGGGACTGGACTGGGAAAGGCAGGGACTGGGGAGGAAGCAGGGACTGGACTGGGGAAGGCAGGGACTGGGGAGGAAGCAGGGACTGGACTGGGGAAGGCAGGGACTGGGGAGGAAGCAGGGACTGGACTGGGGAAGGCAGGGACTGGGGAGGAAGCAGGGACTGGACTGGGGAAGGCAGGGACTGGGGAGGAAGCAGTGACTGGACTGGGGAAGGCAGGTATTGGGGATGAAGCAGGGACTGGACTGGGAAAGGCAGGGACTGGGGACGAAGCAGGGACTGGGGAGGAGGCAGAGCAGAGCTGACTGGGGAGGAGGCAGAGCACAGCTGACTGGGGAGGAGGCAGAGCACAGCTGACTGGGAAGGAGGCAGAGCACAGCTGACTGGGAAGGAGGCAGAGCACAGCTGACTGGGAAGGAGGCAGAGCACAGCTGACTGAGCACAGCTACAGACAGAATGCCACCTTGTCCTGGTGTAAAGGCAACAGACATGTGTCCAAGATGGATGGAGATTAAATCCAAACAAGATCTTTCTTCAATATGTTTCATCAAACAGTGCTTGCGCATTCAAGACTGCAGTTTAAAAGCAAATCCCCTTACAACACAATCTAATGACGAACGTGAATTTGACTTAAAATATACTATGATGAATACAGTACCATAACCTAAATATACTGTTATCATGGAACATCAAAGTGTTACATTTTGTGGGAGGATAAAAATGCTATTGTAGTTTTTGTATTCTACTACATGGAGAACTGTATGTATGTACAGTTGAAGTCGGACGTTTACATACACTTAGGTTGGAGTCATTAAAACTCGTTTTTCAACCATTCCACAAATGTCTTGTTAACAAACTATAGTTTTGGCAACTTTGATGCATGACACAAGTCATTTTTCCAACAATTGTTTACAGGCAGATGATTTCACTTATAATTCCAGTGGGTCAGAAGTTTACATACACTAAGTTGACTGTGCCTTTAAACCACTTGGAAAATTCCAGAAAATTATGTCATGGCTTTAGAAGCTTCTGATAGGCTAATTGACATCATTTGAGTCAATTGGAGGTGTACCTGTGGATGTATTTCAAGGCCTACCTTCAAACTCAGTGCCTCTTTGCTTGACATCATGGGAAAATTCAAAAGAAATTATCCAATCAGCCAAAAGAAATCAGCCAAATAATTGTAGGCCTCAGTCTGGTTCATCCTTGGGAGCAATTTCCAAACGCCTGAAGGTACCACGTTCACCTGTACAAACAATAGTACGCAAGTATAAACACCATGGGACAACGCCACCGTCATACCGCTCAGGAAGGAGACGCGTTCTGTCTCCTAGAGATGAACGTACTTTGGTGCGAAAAGTGCAAATCAATCCCAGAACAACAGCAAAGGACCTTGTGAGGATGCTGGAGGAAACGGGTACAAAAGTATCAAAGCTTGTGGAAGGCTACCTGAAACATTTGACCCAAGTTAAAAAATGTAAAGGCAATGCTACCAGATACTAATTGAGTGTATGTAAACTCTGACCCACTGGGAATGTGATGAAATAAATAAAAGCTGAAATAAATCATTCTCTCTACTATTAATCTGACATTTCACATTCTTAAAATAGTGGTGATCCTAACTGACCTAAGACAGGGAATTTTTACTAGGATTAAATGTCAGGAATTGTGAAAAACTGAGTTTAAATGTATTTGGCTAAGGTGTATGTACATTTCCGACTTCAACTGTATGTATGTATGCATGTATGTATGTATGTATGTAGGAATGTATGTATGTATGTATGTAAACGTACATACATACATACATACATACATACATACATACAATCTGCTATCTCCAAAAGACAGGCAGTTTGTTTCCCTGTATTGTGCACTACTTTTGACCAGGGCTCTGATCCAAAGTAGTGCACTACATATGGCCTAGGGGGCCATTTGGGTCGCATACCTCTAGTCACACAATGCAGAGTGGGGGGAGAAGGAAGGAAACGCTAGGATGGGCAGGAACCACTGAATGCAGTTGAGCAAAAATGTCAGACGCATTCAGAGCGCCGTGGTCTGAAATGTCACCCAGATGAGGAGGCAGGCGAGAGGCTAAGCTGAGAGGGGAGATACGGAGGGAGGTGTGTGTGTGCAGGGGAGAATGCCATACACATACAGAAATGCAATGAATGACAAACACCATGCAGATAGCT